>NW_020184067.1:0-1011 GCF_003031525.2 Neophocaena asiaeorientalis asiaeorientalis | reverse complement strand
CCCCAAAAAAACATGAGCTAGAAGAGAGGGTCTCAGCCTTGCACGCACTGGGATCCAGCCCATGAAACTTCTGCTTATACCCATTGCTCTAACGATCTCACAGTGTGTCCAGATGAACAAAACCTTGGGAATGTCTGACCTACCTTTTGGTATAGAAAAAAAGTGGGACTGGATAAGTCAGGGCATAAAAGCAACAATGAGAGTTGTTGGACCTTAAGTCAAGAGGCTTTAGAATAACATATTAAAGAAATTCAGCAATTAGTCTGTGGTTCAGTTGAGTGTTCATAGGGTACAATTTTGGTCTGGAGCTAGATGTGTAGCCATCATGAAAAGATTGTCCCAGGGACCCAGAACTCGGAGTCAGTCAGCTGGCCAACAATGAAAACAGACTGGAACTGGGAAAAGCCAATTCACCAAGATAAGTGCTATTCCATTGGTTCCTTGTCCAAGCTGAGTATTTATAATTTCCTTATTTGTATGTAGTTCATCCAATAAAATTCTTCAGTCTTTAATGAAAGTAGACACTCTTACATTATATTCTATTACATGTTACTAGATAATGCATTTTTAAGAGTAGGGAACATGTTTTAATCATCTTTCTACTAATCTGCTTTGTAGATTCATAAAACCCAACCAGCGTTTTTATTTCACTGAATTAAAGAATTGTTGAAAAAGTGTGAATGTGAAGTGCTGGAGGCTGGGTGTGGAGAACTCAAGGTTTAGTATGGAAATGTAAAGTAGCTTAATACAGATGGTAGCAGTAGAAGTGACTCAGCCATGAATGTAGAGGACCATTTTTTTAAAAACACTGCTTCTTGTAGTTTCATTAGCGTTGACTTAAAAGTATCTGCTGTTTTTAGCAAGAGATACATTGTGTTAAGGAAATTTTCTGAGTGTACATGGGTTGTGTTACTATGAATTCTTCATTTCCTCCAGAGGGATATTTTGTTTTAAATTCAAGCTCTCATGTTGACAGTTACCAGCACAAGCTCAAAACATGTCATTTTGATT
>NW_020184066.1:0-1010 GCF_003031525.2 Neophocaena asiaeorientalis asiaeorientalis | reverse complement strand
CTATAGCTCTGTTTTTGAAATACATAGTCCAAGGCTCTGAAATTTTTCTAGTTTGTTTGCTGTGATAATCCACCCTTAGTTAATGGACAACTTCTGGTGGACTCTATGGAGCGGGTTTACTGGGTAACAGAAAATTCTTACAGAGAATGCTTTTCCTCATATCTTGTAACATTTTCCTGCTACACACAGAATCACCACTTCAGGCTATTTAGTGGGGAGTTCAGCATGTTCCAGGTTACCATCAGAGCCTGGCCGATTAGCCTTTCCACATTCTTTTTTCTGCTTTAGTGGAGTGACACGAAGGCATGTCTCAAGGGCACTGTGACAGTGTTTCGTATATGCTAATGACCATTCCCTTTCAGCCTCAGTTAAATGGTATAGGAATTTCTCCTAAGAAAAGTGTCCAAGTTCACGTCCCCATATTTGTGACACTGTTGAGTAATTGTTGTTGATGCCATGTTTTTCGTTACCTGTGTGTGCACCATCGTTCATTCTGCGTCTACACCTAGTTTTGAAGCATCTTAATGAGAGAGCTTATGAGGTGGAGCCACACCTCCAGTGATGAACCAGAAACCGTTTCCAGGAGGGATGCCTGAACAACATTTTTAGTTACACAGCTCACGTCTTCTTGCATCTGCCTTGAAGTTTTCTTCTTAAACTCTTGGAATTTTCTGTGATATTTTGTAATTTATACTGCTTGTCTGGGTAGTCATGCTTAAGTGATGTTGTCTTAGTCTGTAGGTCTAGGTTCAAATCGTGTTTCTCTCACTACTTTCTGTGTCAGTCGGGATCATGTACAGAAAACTGTGAGTCTTCTGTCCTAATTTGAAAGATTGTGGTAAGTTTCTTCAAGCCATTTAAGGGAAATTATTACTGTTAGATGCCTTAGAAGAGTGCACGTTTTTAGTAAAGACTCAAAAGGTAATTTTGTATATCAAGATATATTAATAGTGTGTCATGTTTATTAACGTCCCTTTGCATTTGATATCGTATGCTTCTTTTGTTTGTTT
>NW_020184065.1:0-1009 GCF_003031525.2 Neophocaena asiaeorientalis asiaeorientalis | reverse complement strand
TGGAAACAACCTAAATGTCTATTGACAGATGAATGGATAAAAAGAAAATGTGGTGTATAAATACAACAAGGTATTACCCAGCCTTAAAAACGAATAAAATCTTGTCATTTGCTACAACGTAGGTGAACTTGGAAGACATGCTAAATGAAATAAACCAGAAATAGAAGAACAAATACTACATGACCCACATATATCATGAATCTAAAATAGTCAAACTCATAGAAGCAGAGAATAGAATCGTGTTTACCAGGGGCTAGGAGGAAGGGTAATTGAGGAGGTGTTCATCAAAGGGTATATAGTTTCACTTATACAAGATGAGTAAGTCCTACAGATCTACTGTACAGCAGAGTATATATAGTTAACAATACTGTATTGGATACTTAAAAATTTGTTAAAAGGATAGATCTTATGTTAAATATTCTTATCAAAAGAAAAAATGGAGGGAGGAAATTCCTGGAGGTGATGGTTAAGTTTAGGGCATTGTACTGGTGATGGTTTCATGTTGTATATTTATCTTCAAACCCACCAAGATGCATACATTAAATATGTACAGCTTTTTTTGTATGTCAAACATACTTCAATTGAAGAAAAACTTAACCAAGGAAGTGAAGGACTTGTACATTGAAAATCACAAAACACTGCTCAAAGAAATTAAAGACAACACAAATAAACTCAAAGATGTCCCATGTTCATGCACTAGAAGACAATATTATTAAAATGTTCACACTATCCAAAGTGGTCTACAGATTTAATGCAATTTGTATCAAAACCCCAATGTTATTTTTTGTAGAAATAGAAAAACAATCCTAAAATTCATAAGGAACCAGAAGAGACCCCCAAATAGCCAGAGCAATCTTGAGAAGTAAGAACAAAACTGGGGAGGCCTCACACTTCTCAATTTCAAAATATATTACAAATCTACAATAATCAAAACAGTATGATACTGGCATAAAGACAGACATGTAGACTAATGGAACAGAATAGAGAGCCCAGAAATAAACCCACACAT
>NW_020184064.1:0-1000 GCF_003031525.2 Neophocaena asiaeorientalis asiaeorientalis | reverse complement strand
AGAAATTAAATGTTATTTTCTTTAAGCCACTGTCTTTCAGGATCTCTTCTATTACAGCAGGTTAATTATTCTGTAACTAATATGAATAGTTTGAATCTGGAGAGGTTTCATTCCCATTATTCATCTGTCCATAAGGAAGATCTGAGAATAAAAAGGTATGAAAGTTAGGACCCGAGGAAGAAGCTGGGTCCACCACACCCCTCTGAGGACTGTGGATGTACCTTTGGACAGAGACATTGATTTACACATATCAACTATGAATCTAATAGGCGTCAGTAACAGCCTAGAGATGTACTCACAACACTGCTTCTATGAGAAAATATCTGTCATGTTTGAAATAACTAATTTGCAAATATATCTTTGAAATACAGCCCAGTCATTCACTGAAGGATGCCTGTAATTCTGCACCTACCTTACAGAATTGTAGCAAAGATTTGACATAATACATGCAAACCATTAGGCACAGTATCTGACACCAAGCGAGCTTTTGATACATTTAATTTCTTTGTTATCACTGACACTATTAAAGTGACATCATAATATAGGCAGCCAAACGAAGAAGGAAGTACTTTAAGGACATATTGTGCCTCAGGCCCGTGGCGTCAGTGGGCAACAACCCTCTCTCCTCTGACATCCCCCCTGAGGTATGAGGGATAAATCAGTTAAAACATTCCCAACGCTCTTAGATTCCAAAAGTAGTTCTAGTAGGTTTTTCCAGAAATAAACTGCATAAAATATTACCTCAAAAAATGTGTGACCTGTTAAAACATTCCCCAAAATAGACCATTAGAAGTGATGGGTTAGAGAATCAACATAGAAGGAAATGTCTCTGCATCAGAAAGAAGAAACCAAACGCTTGCTTCGGCAGCACATATACTAAAATCGGAATGATACAGAGAAGATTAGCATGGCCCCTGCACAAGGCTGACATGCGAATTCGTGAAGTCTTCCATATTTTTTGGAATATTACTCAGCCATAAAAAAGAATGAAACAATGCCA
>NW_020184063.1:0-1010 GCF_003031525.2 Neophocaena asiaeorientalis asiaeorientalis | reverse complement strand
CAAGCAAACAAACTCATCCAATAACAGTCCGATTTGTGGTCCACAGAGGCAGGGCGTGGTAAGGGGTGGGACTGGATGAAGGTGGGCCAAACTGCAAGCATCCACTAGTAAGAGATACCAGGGATGCAAGGTAGCACATGATAAAGATAATTAACACTTGTGTCTCCTATACATAAAAGTGGTTCAGAGAATTAATTATAAGGTTTCCCATCACAAGAAAAACACATTTTTCTATCTCTCTAATTTTGTGTCTATATGAGATGATGAATGTTCCCTAAATTTAGTGTGATAATCATTTCATAACATATGTAAGTCAAATCATTATACACTGTAAAGTTACACTGTGCTCTATGTCAGTTATACCTCAGTAAAACTGGAAGAAGATAAATGAATAAATAAAATGGTGCCCCATTGAATCGCGATTAAAATGGATGCTAAATGGAATTTTAGTGGGCACGTGCAGCAGTTTTTGTATTCTCATAAAAACCATTATTGATTTCAAAAGTGTATTTTGTAATTGAACGGTTAATTTAAAATAGTTATTTCATAATATTTTGAACAATTATCTTGGCTGTTAGAAATGGAAATCTATCTTTATTCTTCCCAAATCTTGCAGAATAGCTTTTCAAACGTTCAGAATTTGGTAAAATATTTTTTAAAAACCCAGTCTTTTTGACAATTTTTGGCCTTCCAAAGTTCTATAATGACACTGTTATAAATCTCAATTTTATTTTATAAAGTGGCAACTTTTCTTTGTAAATTAGGAGCAAACATGTTTTAGTTACACAATTTGTAAACCCTTATGTATGTTTGATTTTTAATATCAGAAATTTTATATTGCAGTGTATTTGAATTGACTGCATTAGAATGTAGAGTGCTACGAAGATAGGAACATTGTATTATTTACAATTTAGTCCTCGTAACAAGCCAAGTTCTGAAATCACGGAAGCTTTCAGTAAATATTTGTTAATAATTGAGAATTTGATAAATTAATGAATAAGGTAACTTAG
>NW_020184062.1:0-1007 GCF_003031525.2 Neophocaena asiaeorientalis asiaeorientalis | reverse complement strand
TTTTTTTTTGCTCCTCCTCCTGGGCTTCAAAATAAGTCATAAAAATATCACAAACTAAAATCTTCTCTTTGTGCTGTGGTCAGCACTTGAACAATGTGAGTTACAGTCATAATATTATCACTGGCAGATGTTATATTGTGGGTTGGATTTTGTTAACCAGGATTTGATGTGTGAGAGCCTCCAGCTTGGTGTTGGAGTTCCACATGTTAGGGGTGGGTGATATATGTACAGACAGGTTCTGAATGACTCAGCCTGTTACAGGCTTGGCATTTTCACATGGCTGAAGAAACTTCTGGAAGATAATGACTTGATAACTCTAACACTCAAGGACCTTAGGATTATTACATCTAGAAGGATCTCTAATTGGGCTGAAAAGTATTATGAAGAGGTAATGTAGTCTTCATGGCAGGAAAAGGGAATCAAAACAGGAATGCTAGGTCCAGCATCTACAATTAATCTCTGCTGAGTTTTTACAATCCATGTTACATCCTTTGAGTAAGTATGTTTAAGTGATACTGCTCACAAAATTTACCCAAATCAACCAAATTTAGCATAAGAGTGAAGGATAAAAGAACATTCAGTTTTCAGTTTGAAAATCTTAATAAGCCCCTAGCAAACTGTGTATAGAATAAGATCAAATATCTCTCTCCCTTTTTGGTAATAGCCATAAATTGGTGAGAGTAAACATTTTGAGCTTTATATAGGAAGAAGAACGAAGACAAGAACAGACCTATTGGCAATGCAGTCATTTTGCTAATACAGTCCCCATATCAGTTAGGATGGGTACAGTTATGTTGTGTTAACAAAATTCCCCAAAGCTCAGTGGCTCAAAACAACAAAGATCTTACTTGGGCCATAATCCATCTTGGGTCTCTGCTTCTCATTGTCTTCACTCAGGGATACAGGTTGGTGAACCCTCCACTACTTGGGATATCGTTTATCACCTTATCAGGTGCAAGGAAAAATAATGAATTGTGTGCCAACTCATAAAGGTTCCTGCTCACATA
>NW_020184061.1:0-1005 GCF_003031525.2 Neophocaena asiaeorientalis asiaeorientalis | reverse complement strand
GAAAAGAAAAGAAAAGAAAAGAAAAGAAAAGAAAAGAAAAACTTCTTATCAATGAAGAATTTCATGGTAAAGTAGAATTATCGTATAATGTCTATTTCTTTAGAAGAGGATGTTGCTTCTTTTAGAGGGAATAGAGAGATTATATCAGTATCTAGAAATTATATGTATACATGAATGAAATGAGCCTACTAATTATTTTTCCCTGTTTACTCTCTTATGACATGGAATCTCTTAATATAAGCTTCAAAATTTGTGGTAAATTAAATTTTTATTTTTTGTTGTAGAATATCATTGAAGATGTACTTTAGTTTTTGTTCAAATATATGCATACAAAACCATGAAACAATTCAATGAGTTGCTTCCATTTTAAATAATTTCAAAATCTTGCTTTTTACATGGAATCTCAAAACTTTTTAAACTTAAAATTGCTTTTCCATGATTAAAGAATAAGGAAGAAGTTTCTTGGAGTGCCAATGCTGAACTAACAGTCAAAGGTGGGGCATTTTTGTATTTCTCCTAATGTTTATTCAATGGGTATTTTTAAAATGTTTGTTGACCAATAAAAAAAATCCCTTGGTTGTAATTTGGAAGATGTTACATAAATGTAAAACAATATTGCATGACTTCTGTTCTTGGTTATGAGGATGTAATAAAAGCCAACTTACTTTCCCAACTGAAATCAACTAGAAAAGTCTACTATAAGAACAAACATTTGAGTGGTGGTGTGTGCAGCGCTTCTCCACACAAGTGCCAAGGTGTGTCCCTGCAGTGGCTCTGTGCTGGGAGAGCCAATCCTATGTGTCAGGTGCAAGGCCTCTGCACACACTGGCCTCTACAGAACCAATGTCCCGAAGCTCCCTGGGCAACTACACCAGCCGATGAGGTGGAGCTGAGAAGCCACAATCCCAAATCGGCCACCATTCAAGGGCCAGAAACCTGATTCCTTTCTGACTTGCCCATCCTCCAGCCATGTGGCTGACAGGGTCTTAGTGCTCTGGCCTGGTG
>NW_020184060.1:0-1004 GCF_003031525.2 Neophocaena asiaeorientalis asiaeorientalis | reverse complement strand
AGAAAGACAAACCCAGTATGTTCTTACTCATATGTAGAATCTAGCAAAGTCGAATTCAGAGAAATAGAGAATAGAGTGGTGGTTACCAGGGGTTGGGGGTTGGGGGAAATGGGGAGATGTTAGGCAAAGGGTCAAAAGGATCTAAACTTAGAGTTGTAAGTTTAAGTTCTGGGGCTCTAATGTCTAGCATGATGATTATAGCTAACAATACTGTGTTATTAAGTACTTGAATGTTCTAAGAAAGTAGATCTTAAATGCTCTCACCACAAAAAAGAACGGGTGACTATGTGAGGGCATGCAGGTGGTAGCTATGCTATGGCAGTCATCATTTTGCCATATAAACATTTATCAAACCAACACTTTGTACACCTTGAACATACACAATGTTATGAGTCAATTATGTCTCATAAAGCTGGGAAAAAAAACAAACCAAACCAAATAAAGCCAAAACACACACACAAACAAAAGCTTTATTGCGATATAATTCATGCATCATAAAATTGACCCTTTTAAAGTGTACAATCCAGTGGGGATTTGGAGGGGGTTAAAATAACAGAAATTTATTCTTTCACAGTCCTATAGGCCAGACGTCTGAAATCAAGGGGTTGTGGGTAGGGCCACACTCCCTCCAAAGGCTCTAGGGGAAAATTGGTTTGTTGTCCCTTTCGGCATCTGGTGGCTGCTGGCGTTGCTTGACTTGTGTCTGCACCACTTGTGTCTGCAGTCATTGCCTCTGTGGTCGCACTGCCTCCTCTGTGTCAAATCTCTCCTGGCCTCACTTTTTTTTCCCAGTTGAAAAAAATTATAGCAGAATACAGGCATACCTTGGAGATAAGGCAGGTTTGGTTCCAGACCATCGCAAAAAAGCGAATATAACAATAAAGTGAGTCACACAAATTTTTTGGTTTTCCAGCGCATGTAAAAGTTACGTTTGCACTATTAGTCTATTAGTATAGTATTATGCTTAAAAAATGTACATACCTTAATTTAAAAATACTTTATTG
>NW_020184059.1:0-1003 GCF_003031525.2 Neophocaena asiaeorientalis asiaeorientalis | reverse complement strand
AGTGGTGGCGCCTCCTGCTCTCACCAGAGATTGAATGTGGAGAGAAGTGTTTTGTGGGGCCGGGGCTGAGCTCCCTCGCAAGTTTTTGGGGAGGTCTACGCCGGTCGACCAGCATTCCCTGGTGCCCCTTGGCCCGCGGAGACTTCACGTCCTGTTACGCGTGACCAGGAGTGGATGTCCGTGAACAGCGTCGTACACCGTGTGTCACGATCCGTCGGTGCCTCCTCGCCGGCTTGGGAGCACGGGTCCATTCTGGGGCAGCCTTGGCGGTGGGGCTGCTCAACAGGGGCCACTTCAGTTTCTCCGGGTTCCACGCGATGCGGTCACGGGGGCGGGTATCGTCCTGAGGCAGGGGCACGTGATGCCTGTCAACAGACGGGATCCACCCGGCAGATTGAACCGACGTCTACGCGTGGAGCTCCCTTCCCCACTCTTTGGTCGCCTCGTCAGTGTGGCGCTTGTGTTTCCAACCTGTTCAAGTCCACTCGCCGCGGACTGTCGAGGACAAGCCTGTAGGGCGCTCCTGGAGGGGCGGCAGTTCTTCCTAGGGTTCCGTTATCGTAGGTAGGTCGTAGCCGTTTCTCTTTGTGAAACAGGGCCCGCCCGGGACATCCGTGATGGTCGGGAGGAAATACGAGCCTGGCCGCGGTCCTGGGAGGGCGCGGTTATCGGTAGCTTCTCTGAAGAAGCTCTGCAAAGAGTTAACGGCCTATAGACGAGCGGGCGCAGGGGAGGACACCCCAGGGCGAGAAATGAGACCGATGGTGGCCTGGGTCGAGGACGGGTGTCAGGGGCGTGGCGGTGCGCCTTCGCCCGTGTGCGATCTGGATACTTCCTGTTGGAAGTTCACAGGCAGTTGCACGTCACTTGGCGTCTGCAGCGGCAAGGTCGACCAGATGGCCAGATTTCGGTATTGGGGCAAAAAGAAACTTCAATGAATTGAAATTTTTTGTTGTGAGATTCACTACAATGTGAACATTAGTGAAATAAGAAATCCTAAGAT
>NW_020184058.1:0-1000 GCF_003031525.2 Neophocaena asiaeorientalis asiaeorientalis | reverse complement strand
GTCTTTTTCTGTCTGACTTATTTCACTTGGCATAATGCCCTTGACACCCATCCATGTCATTGCAAATGGCAGGGTTTTATTCTTTTTTATGGCTGAATAATATTCCATTGTATTGATATGCCACATTTCCTTTATCCATTCATCCATCAGTGAGCACATAGGTTGTTTCTGTACCTTGGCTATTGTAAACATTGCTGCAATGAACGTGTGAATGAAGGTATCTTTTTGAATCAGTGTTTTTGTTTTCTTTGAAAAAATACCCAGCAGTGGAATTGCAGGATTACATGGTAGTTCTATTTTTAATTTCTTGAGGAACCTCCAGAAAATACATGCTTGAGACAAATAATTACATGTATGTTTTAGGTGTAAATGAATATGGCGCCTGAACTCTATAAATCAGTTTCTCCACCTTTAAATCAAGATGATAAGGATTATCACATGGGCTTGTTTAGTAAACTAGTAGTTCTCAAAGGGCCATCTCAGAGTCAACATCAGTAGCACCTGTGAACTTAAAATTGCAAATTCTCAAGTCCTTTCTCAGATCAGTGGCTGTGAGGCCCAGCAACCTGTGTGTAAAAGAACAAAACCAAGCCCTTCAGGTATTTTTGATGCACATTAAAGTTTGAGAACCACTGGATGTGACTGGTTTGCCTGGGAAGAGATGCACCCTAGCATACCATTACAGCGTATATTTCTACCTTATAGATACAATAGATACAAATAACCTCAAGAGCATAGATATTAGTAACATGCACTAAAATAATTAGTAGATGATTGTTTCTGGAGTTGTCTTGCTTTTAATATAACATTGAATTTTAAATATATGTAATTAATTTTTAATAATGACTATTTTAACAACTAGTTTGCAAAGTTCCTGAAATTTGATACTCAGCTCTCCCAAACCTGTAGGAACCATCTTGAGCACACAACCTGGGTAGTAATATTTTCCTTTTTAAAATTTTATTTATTTATTTTTGGCTGAGTTGGATCTTCGTTGCTG
>NW_020184057.1:0-1004 GCF_003031525.2 Neophocaena asiaeorientalis asiaeorientalis | reverse complement strand
AAAAAAAAAAAGAGGTCCCATTGCCCCACATCCTTGCCAGCACTTCATGTTTCCTATGTTTTTTAGCTATTTTAGCTATTTTTAAAAAAATATGTAGCAGTATCTACTGTGGTTTTAGTTGACATTTCCTTGGTAACTAATGATTTTGATCATTCGTTTTTCACATTCTCATTGTTTTTTGGATTCTTTAATGAAGAGTCTGGTAAAATTTTTAGAATGATAAACACAAATTTAAGGGTGATGGTCCCCCTGAAGAGTATAAAGGAAAATGTGATGAGAAAAATACACATTGCAGTTTTTAAGTATCATTAGTGCTTTGTTTGGTAAGTTTGATAGTGGGTAAATTTTCTATTATTATTTGTGATTAAGTGTCTATTTAAAAGACGAAAGAAACTTGTTGCTAATGAGCATCTGGGAAATAGTCAAAGGTAACTTCTATACCTGATACCTAAAAGATGTTTTGATAGAATTTATACACAATGTGAGCTGATGAATTCATGGACTTCAATCTAAAAATAAAATTTCTAATTCTTAATATGATTAATTTCTTAATATAATTAATTTCTATCCAGTAAAGCTTTAATAAAAATCTTTTGAGTGTTTGAAATGCACCTATGTATATGGATATGCAGTCATGTCAAAAATGTTCATGACTGCAATATATTCTGAGAATATATTGTACTGTCTACATAGTTATAATGATGTGATAAGCAAAACAAAAATGACTGAAAATACAAAAGAATTGTCCTTTTTTCCCTCCAAGTTAAAGGATTGGATTCTTGAGCCTCTTATGATGTATACTCTTGTGCATAAATCTTTGAAGTTGACCAATAGAAAACTACGAAATCATGTTAATATCTCTATTTCATGGAAATTAGATGAGGCAACCTGAATCCTTTAACATAGGGCAATTATAGGATTCTGAGGCACAAAGTTTTTCACATCTTAAAAGATTGGATCTTATGTGTGCTACCTTTGACATCTATGAGGCTTAAGTTAAAAAA
>NW_020184056.1:0-1001 GCF_003031525.2 Neophocaena asiaeorientalis asiaeorientalis | reverse complement strand
GCATTTCCCTAATGACTAATGATGTTGAGCATCTTTTCATGAGCTTATTGGCCATTTGTAGAGCTCCTCTGGGGAAATATCTACTCAAATCTTTGTCCATTTTAAAATTGGGCTGTTTGTGTTTTTATTGTTGAATTCTTCATATATTCTGGATACTAGATCCTTATCAGACTTAAGGATCTGATATTCCAAATATTTTCTCCCATTCAGTGGGTGGTCTTTCACTTTATTGAGTGTCCTTTGATGCACAAAAGGTTTTAATTTTGATGAAATCCAGTTTATCATTTTTTTCTTTTGTTGCTTATGACTTTGGTGTTATAGTTAAGAAACCATTGCCTAATCCATGACTATGAAGATTAGACCTATGTTTCCTTCTAAAAATTTTATAGTTTTAGCTTTACATTTAGGTCTTTGATTTTGAATTAATTTTTGTATATGGTATGAGATAAGGGTCCAACTTCATTCTTTTGCATGGAGATATCCAGTTGTCCCAGCACCATTTGTTGAAAGGCCTATTTTCCCTACATATAATGGTTTTGGCACCACTGTTGAAAATCAACTGCTTGTAGATGTATGGCATTGTTTTTGTACTCTCAATTCGATTCCATTGATCTACGTGTCTATCCTTATAGCAGTACCATGTTTTGATTACTGCAGCTTTGTAATAACGTTTGAAATTGGGAAGTGTGAGTACCCCTAGTTTGTTCTTCTTTTTCAAGATTGTTTGGCCAATTGGGATCCCCTGGAATTCCATATGAATAAAATTGTAAATCAGGGAGCCTCAATATTTTCAGTAAAGAAGGATGTTCATTTCAGGAGTATGGCAGGATTGAAGACACAAAGACATTAAGGAGATATAGTTCAATACAAAGGCAGACATACAGATACAAAGACACACACCACAGATACTCATGGCAAACATCAGTAACTGATAAGAGCACCTCATTCTGCTTGGTCCATATTTAAGACTCAAGATTCCTTCTCTCTCTCTCTTTTTTTTT
>NW_020184055.1:0-998 GCF_003031525.2 Neophocaena asiaeorientalis asiaeorientalis | reverse complement strand
CCCGCGTACCGCAAAAAAAATAAATAAATAAAATAAAAATGTGCCCTGCTTTAGAAAGTTTTCCTCCTTTGTTTTAAACAGTTATTGTTATTTAGTTTCCTTTCCGCAGGTTTCTAGTGAAGTTGAACCTCTGTTCTGCTCTTCATCGGTCATTTGTAGCACCCTGCCCCCCTGCCAGATCCAGTGTGGTCCGGATCTACTCTTGGGAGTCCTGGGAGGGAACCTGGGGGTGGCAGACTGGGAGGAAGGTGTGGTGGGTGATTCTGGGAGGCAAGAGAATTGATGTAGGTGGTTCCTAGTTCCAATCATCGGCTCTTTCCTTAGGCTTTATTCATCTCTGGGGCTAAAGTCTCTGCAACACTCCCCTCCATTCCTCCAGGGCCTGAGCTGTCCACTCCAGGATCATGTATTTTAACTAGTACTTCATTCTCTACAGAGACTCAAGCCAGAAGAGCTTCAGAATTGGACCCTGACCTTCTGTCAGGGAAAGCAGCATCTAAGGCAGAGTGACGAAGCCAGGATCAGTCAGGGTCCTGGGAGAAGACATCGCCTTCAGGTTAGTCATGCTCAAGGAGAGTTCAATTGAGAGATTATGATGCTGTGAGTGTGTATAAGGAAACCCTGATGGAAGAAGCAATACCAGGGCTATTAAGAGCAAGGTTCCTTTCTCACCCCAAGGTCTGTGGTATATGGAGCAGGGACAGAGGGGGCCTGTATGGGGAAAGCTGCGTGACCTGAGCCAGACCCAAGGTGGAGAGAGGTGGCCAGTTCCAGGCGCGACTGAGAATAAACACCCACCTCACTCTCCTCCCTCCTTGTTTCTTCTGCTGGTGTTTAAAATTGGCCAAAGCCAATTAGAAGCCAAATGGCAAGGGAGCCCATTGATGGCTTCTTTTTTTAATTTCTAATTTTAATTTAATTTTTATTTATCTATTTATTTTTGTTTGCATTGGGTCCTCGTTGCTGCACGCAGGCTTTCTCTAGTTGCGGCAAGTGGG
>NW_020184054.1:0-969 GCF_003031525.2 Neophocaena asiaeorientalis asiaeorientalis | reverse complement strand
CCTGGCAGTCCAGTGGTTAGGACTCCACGCTTCCACTGCCGGGGCCCAGGTTTGATCTCTGGTCAGGGAACTAAGATCCTGCAAGCCTCACCGTGTGGCCTAAATCAATCAATCAATCAATAAAAGTCAGTGTCCATGATTGGTTGCCATGTGGCAGTGAAAAATCAGGAGATTCATTTGTGTCTGGATTGTTGTAGAGCCAAATATTAAAAAGGATGAATATTTTTATTCTTAATTTTCCCTATTTAACATGGCAGATAGGTTTTGTGATCATTCATTTCCCCTGAATCCTAACATTAGACTACATGAAAATAAACTTTTAATGAGCAATCTAGTGAAGAAAATAGACTTTTATTCAGATATTGTATTATGTCTTTATCCCTCCCCCCACTTCTATCGCCTTTTAAAAATAATCATTTTTACTTGGCAATGAACTTACAGCATCGCACTCAAAATTAACTCATGGTTTTCATTAAGTGCAGTCTAGATTGTCTGTGTCTTTACTCCAATCCAAAGCACAGACAACTTGGTTTGCCACTTATCCGAAACTTCTTCCTAAAGAGAAAAAGCGAAAGTGTGTATGACTGCTTTTAAAACTTAGATAAAGTAAGCACAGTGTTCGATAACTTCATCAAATTAGGTCTAAATTTTATGGTGCAAATGCCAGTCTTCACAGGTCAGTGAACTTTTTCAAATGGTACACAGGCTGCCTATATCAAATTTGTACAAAAGAATTGATTTTCGTTGTTGGAATAAGGCCATTTTAGTCTTGCTGCAAGCTTTCCAGAAATAATAGTGCTATATTAGAAGATAAATTATAAATAGATGACGGCTTTAAAATATTATTTGGAATGTTAACAGCTACTATAATGGACTTTCTACTGCAATGCTAAATAGCAAGTGTCAGCTTGATTTTTTTTTTTTACACCTTCGTTGGAGTATAATTGCTTTACAATGGTGTGTTAGTTT
>NW_020184053.1:0-994 GCF_003031525.2 Neophocaena asiaeorientalis asiaeorientalis | reverse complement strand
CCTTTCGATACCCAGCTGTGACATTTGCAGGAAGGTAAGGCAATAGGGAGAGAAGTGCAGTGTCATGTGAAAGCTTATACAAAGTTAAAGAGGCTTCAGCATTGTTGAATGGGGATGAAAATAGACTCTTCCGGAGCCAAAGATTATAGACATAGGAGAGAGAAGGGTTGGACAAAAAATAGATGGGAAATCCCTGAAAATGTGGGCTTAAAGAAGATTCAGAGCATGGTCAGGAAAATTTTATAATGAGGAATAAGGAAAATTTAGACTATTAAAAACAGAAGTATCTAATATACCCAACAAAGATAATAGCTCTACAATATGGGCTATGTTATAGTCATTAAGGTGAACATAGTCTCAAGATCACCCAGCAACATGGAAACATGTCATGACCTAATGTTAAGAGATTAAACCAAAAAGCATGATACAAAACATTGTGAATGTTAAGATGACAAATATTATAAAAACAAGTATAGAAAAACAGCCCAAAAGTGGAGTAAGAATAATGAATATAGTTGTCATTAGGTGATGGGATTATGGGTAGATATTTTTCAATTAAATTTTCTGTCATAATATAATGTTACTTTAAAAAGTTTAGGAATACTTTTTTCTTTAATCAAGGGATATAGAATACATCACAAAGAGCAATTTAAGTTAGGTATCACTACCAGCTTGAATAGTGTTCCCTCAAAATTCATGTCTACCCCAAATCTCCGAACGTGATCTTATTTGAAAATAAGGTGTTTGCAGATGGAATTAGTTAAGATGAGAATCTACTGGAGTAGGGCAGACCCTAATCAAATGACTGGTGTCTTGTTTTAGACAAAAGTGAGGGAAGACACAGAGACCCAGGGAAGAAGACCATGGGTTGATGGAGGCAAGGACTGGAGTGATGCAGCTACAAGCCAAGGACCACCAAAGATTTCTGACAACCACCAGAAACTGGAAGAAGCAAAGAAGGATTCTTCCCTAGAGCCTTCAGAGGGAACATAGC
>NW_020184052.1:0-992 GCF_003031525.2 Neophocaena asiaeorientalis asiaeorientalis | reverse complement strand
GATTGGAAGAATTAATATTGTTAAAATGTCCATAGTACCTAAAACCATCTATAGATTCAGTGCAATCCCTACTGAAATTCCAAAGGCATTTTTCACAGAAATAGATAAAACAATCCTAAAATTTGTATGTAACCACAAAAGACACAGAATAGCCAAAGCAAACTTTAGAAAGAAGAACAAATCCAGAGGCATCACACTTTCTGGTTTCAAGCTATACTGCAAAGCTACAGTAATCAAAACAATATGATACTGGCATAAAAATAGACACATAGAACAATGGAAGAGAAATAAGAGCTCAGACATAAGCTCCTATATAAATGTTCAAATAATATTGGACACAGGAGCCAAGAATACACAGTGGGTAAAGGATAGTCTCTTCAATTAATGGTGCTGGGGAAGCAGGAGAAACCACATGCAGAAAAATCAAATAGGACCACTATCCTACAGCACTCACAAAAATTACCTTGAAATGGACTAAAGACTTAAACATAACACCTGAAACTATGAAAGTCCTAGAAGGAAACATAGGGGAAAACGCCTTCACATTGGTTTTTGCAACAATTGCTTAGATAGGACACCATAAGCACAAGCAATAAAACAAAAATCAACAAGTGAGAAATTAAACTAAAAAGCTTCTGCACAGTGAAAGAAATAATCAGCAAAAGTAAAAGGCAATCTATGGAGTGGGAGAAAATATTTGCAAACCATATATCTTTAAGGGGTTAATATCTAAAATATATCAAGAACTCATGCAACTCAATAACAGCACACAATCAGATTTATTTAATGGGCAGATGAATTGAATAGAAATTTTTCCAAAGAAGACATACAAACGTCCAACAGAGGCATGAAAAGATGTTCCACATCACTAATCATAAGGGAAGTGAAAATGAAAACCATAAAGAGATATCACCTCAGACCTGTCAAAATGGCTATCATCAAAAAGAAAAGAGATAAGAAAAAGAAATAAAAGGAATCCAAATTGGAAAAGA
>NW_020184051.1:0-995 GCF_003031525.2 Neophocaena asiaeorientalis asiaeorientalis | reverse complement strand
TCTCCACGTCTTACTCTTCTGCCATCTTCCCCTCATCCCCCCCCCCCCCCCAGAATAACTTTTAAATGCAATCAGTACTCACAAACAAAAAGGTGGAAAATTTTTGGAAATTCCTGGCAGCAGCCAGGCTTGAGTTGTGAGGCTGACACATCTGGGATTGGGCTGGGACAGTTGGGTGACTGGATCCTCTCTCCACCCAGTCTCCTCCTCCAGCAGGATGGTGCAAGCTTGTGCATGTGGCTCCATCAACAGTGAGTAAACAGACACCAAAAAAGAAAAAAAAAGATGAAAGCTTGTCATTTGTGACAACATGGATGGACCTTGAGGGCATCATGCTAGGTGGAATAAGTCAGACAGAGAAAGACAAATACCATATGACTTCACACGTGTATGGAATATTAGAAAACAAAGAAAATTCATGAACAATCCAAACTAAAACAGACACATAAATACAGAGAACAGAATAGTGGTTACCAGATGGGGAGGGGAGTGAGGTAGGGCAAAATAAGTAAAGGGTATCAACTGTAGGGTGATGTATGGAAACAATTTTTGGCGGAGAGCAAGCTGTAGTATATACGGAGGTAGAAATATAATGTTGTACACATGAAACTTACGTACCTCAATAACATCAATCTTTTAAAAAAATGGGTGAGTTTCTCCGCCAAGAAAGGGGAGGCTGGACAGTTCCAGAAATTTACCAAAGCCTGCACCAAACTATGGCTGGGAAGTGTGTGTGTGTGTGCAAGTGTTATAAGAGCATTGGTTATAATTCAGAAGAAGATTCTCAGAAGTTTAAAAGAATGAGGACAAGTGCTCTCTTCAGCAGCACAAGTACTAAAATTGGAACCATTCAGGGAAGATTACCATGGCCCCTGTGCAAGGATGACAGGCAAATTCGTGTAGCGTTCCATATTTTTATATAAAACAGATAATCAACAAGGACCTACTGTATAGCAGGGAACTCTACTCAACACTCTGTAATAACCTATATGGGA
>NW_020184050.1:0-999 GCF_003031525.2 Neophocaena asiaeorientalis asiaeorientalis | reverse complement strand
CTTGCTGAATTTTTTAATCGAATACATGACTAGCATGTTAAGAAATGTGATATTTCATCTCACGGCATAGTCTCGTACATAAAATAGAAAAGTCTAACCTATAAGAATGCCCTCCCGTTCCCTGCTTCTCTCTTTTCTGTTGGAGAAGAATGGATACATTTGTCATGCAGCATAAGGAGGCCAGGGAAGAGGAGAGAGATTATCTTACGTGCTGGCAAAGCAAAGCCATAGTGTTCGACTCCTCCCGTCTCCGTCCCCATCCTACTCCCGAGCCCCGAGGAGGCTGGGAGGATGAGAGGCAGAGTTACCTCCTAAGAAATCCCACCCAAGCTGCCTCTCCCTCACCTCTCTCCCAGCACTTGCCTAGGGGTGGCCACTCGAGAGCCTGGCACGTCTCACAAGACGTTCCCAGGGAGTAGAAAGCAAATGCCAGGGAGCCCAGAAAAAAATGCAATTCCTCAACTGTACTGGGAGAAAGGCATCTAAAAAGACATGTAAGCAGAGACATTTTATTCTTGGATTTAAACAGTAAGTCTTCTCGTGGAGTTCACATCTGCCGACACGCTCACTGACGCTGCAGCCTGTTGAGTCTGCGAGAGGCTGCCGAGCATTCCTGGAGCAACACCTCGGCTACTCTCCCATCTCTGCAGTGAGGATCATTAGAGTCTGTTCTCGTCCCCGCTTCAAAGATTCAAACCCACACCAGGACATTTTCCCCTAAAATGTGCAGTCTCCCCCTAAGCCTCCGAGAAGCAGGAGAAAGCACGCATTTGCAAAGCCTAAAGGTCGGCGCTGGGACCAACCAGGAAGGGCACGAACTGAAGCCAGACCCTGGGCTCACGCTTGGCCAGGTGAGTGTTGGCTGCACCCCTCGTGGAAACTCCCCTCTAGAGGCTGCAGTTGGAGCAAATGCCAGCGCAGCCCATGGCACCTCACTGGTGGCCCCAACCGTCCCCCTCCCTGTGTGCATGGCCTTTACCAAGAGACTCTGCAGCTCCT
>NW_020184049.1:0-999 GCF_003031525.2 Neophocaena asiaeorientalis asiaeorientalis | reverse complement strand
AAGAGCCTTTAAGGAAAGAGTCTATCTTTTTTTACAGAACCCACTAGATTTTATTTTTAACTTAATTCAAAATAATTAATACAGGATATAAAAGCTATGCCATACATAGCTATAGTAGATAAGACAGTTAACCTGAACTAGTTAATTTCTCACAAGCCCTAAGGCACAATGTCTTTCCACTGTTATGTTAAGCAGCAGAATATTATGCACTTTATTAATATTTTCAGGTAGCTTCAGTATAATAATATGTTAATAACATTATATAAACCTGAATTAATAGCATGATGTTTTCTGATGTATAGTTTGCAATAAATAACTGTTGAATGAATGAATGAAATCAAGAATAAACAAACACCATTTAAAGCTGAAAAATAATTTTTGAAACATTCCTATAAAAGCTCATGGATACTCAAGAAAATGAAAACACTCCAACACACAAAATTTCAGTAGCTTATGTAACATTTTCTCTATATTTCACTTTTCTAATATGTATTTGACCACAGAAGTATTTGCCTAGCAAACTTTTTTGAGTTTACTACTCTTTCCATTTCCAAACTTTGCCTTCATTCATTCATTCAATAAGTAAGTATACCCATAACATTTTGGGTCAGATTTGGTGAGTTTCAAGGGTAAAGCAGACTATGTCCCTGCCTGGGGATCCTGTAGACTAGAGAGAGCTAGAAGGCTGGGTAAACACATAATGACTGTACACTGTGAGAATTTCTCTATAGGAATACAAAGTAAGAAGCTCTGAAGAGAGAAAAATTCTTCCTGGAGGTTCTAAAGAGTTTTCACAGAGAAAGTGAATTCAAGTTGATTAATGAATTTAGGAGATAAGGAGGGATTTTAAGCAGAGGAAATGGTCTATGAATATGGAGGCTAACACTGTTCTATCTGAGGGGCAAGGAGGGGAGTGAGAAGCTCCACTTCCAGATCAAGAAGCAAATGAAAAGTGACTCTTCTTCAAAATTTCCCTGCCTTCACAAGAACAGGCAAATT
>NW_020184048.1:0-988 GCF_003031525.2 Neophocaena asiaeorientalis asiaeorientalis | reverse complement strand
GGCAGGTGGACTCTCAACCACTGCGCCACCAGGGATGCCCCCAAACCCCTAATTTCTGAAAGAAAATAAAGTAGGGGATAAACTGCGGTTCCTAGAGAAAAAAGAATTCTTTTAAATTTATACGTTTCGAAAATGTTGAAATGTATGTCAGCAGATTGATACTGACATTATACTAAGCCACACAATTTTATTCTTAAATGAAAATACATCCCAGATATTGTTGCCAAGTTAATATTTGAGTGTATCTTGCCATTAGACAATGCAAACTGGGAACACTTCTGAGGGTGAGGCATAGCTGTGGTGAAAGCAGTACCTTCCAGCCTTTTGATTGTATCTCAGATATAAAAAAATTGCATTGATGTTTTTAACCTGCCATGTATAATTTTTTAATGTATTGCTATTTTAAAAAATCTGAGACAGCTAACATTTAAACAAATCACTGCTGTTTGGGAATGATGTTTGAATGAAAGATGCTATGAACATATTTGCTAATTTATACCGTATTAAGATTTTAAATGATATAGTTATTTAATATATCTTACGTTAAGTAACTGGTATTTGAAAATAAGTCTATTTTTCCTTCTGAGTAGCCTTCTGGGAAAAGTTCATTGAATATAGTTTCCAGTCATAGTTTATTTTCCTAACTTGTACTTATTTTAAAATCTTCTCATCAGGAGGGAGTTAAATAGTGCAAAGCTCAGCAAATCTGACTTCCCCCCCATTTTGGTGTGCATGTCCACTTATGACCATCATTTTTCTGGAAACCTTCCACTTAGTGTATCAAAAATCAATGTTATAAAAGTTCTTTAAAAGGTTCAGCAGTTTTTTTTAGTCTCTGAATGATTACAGCATTCTGTAAATTGGCTTCTTCCAGTGTGAGTGTTTCATCTAGTAATTTGAGGAAAGGAAGAGCTGTTGCCAGGGAAAAGGAAGGACTTCTTTGTGATCCTTGGTATTTTTCGATGAAGTCTTTGATGTGGCTTACCCT
>NW_020184047.1:0-998 GCF_003031525.2 Neophocaena asiaeorientalis asiaeorientalis | reverse complement strand
CCCACCAAACAAAGTTGCCAACTCATTCCCCGTGAAAACTTTCCATTGACCATCCTCCTGGAGTTCTGCCACAGCCAGCTGGTCTGCACTGGGACCTGTAGATAGCACTATCTGAGCGTTCTCTTTCTCTGCCAGTCTCCGGGAAATTTCCAGCACAGACTCTCCTTCATATTTGGGCATTTAATGGTAGAAAAGTCTGGATCAGGATCTTTTTGTTCTGGTAATGGAATTGGAGGCTTAAAACCAAACACGTGCAGAGTCAACTGCACATAGTCATGTCCGACCCCATGAAAAGATATATGTACACATTTCAAGGTGGTCTTTGAGTTTGATTCCCTGTGAAAACCAGTCTTTTTCAGATCTTCCATGTGTCTCCTGTAATGTCCTGCAGAGAGTCTCTCTCCAGTAGGCTGGCATTCACTAAATCATTATTCCAGGAAGCATTCCAGGGTTCCACACAGTCCTCTACGCGTTGTGGACTTTCTTCACCATGAGGAGATGTGATCTAAACACCAGTTTCCCAATAGACCCTTTGTCTGTTCTCTTCCTTGCAGTTGTGAGAGGCAGTAATCATCACACCTCCAACTGCTTTGAGCTCCTGGACTGCATATGATGTAGGAACTTATTTCGGAAAAAGGTACACAGAAACATCGTTAGCCAGCAAGACTGAAATGGTGAGTTTAGGAAGTCTTTGGATGCTGCAGCTGTTAGTTACTTGACCCCAGCTGTCATACCCAAGACAAAGTTTCTCAACATCTCTCAAGGTATTTGTGCATCTTCTGTGTTGATTGGATTACTGTAAGGTCATTAATACAGCAAAACCCTGCCACCAGAGCAGAACCAAGTCCTGCAGCTCCAAAAGTCATCCAGCAACAAAGAAACTACTTGTTTGTCCCATTCAGTAACAGATTTTCAAATTGTTCTTTTGTTTTGGCATTGTTTACTGGTTTGCAAAGGGTGGCTAAATATAAAAAATCAATCAATGTAATTCACTACAT
>NW_020184046.1:0-997 GCF_003031525.2 Neophocaena asiaeorientalis asiaeorientalis | reverse complement strand
CAGTCCCCAACTTATAATACTAATACCGTTTATCGAGCCTTTAGTTTAGGAAAGACACCGTGACAAGTTCTTCCCGTGCGTTATCTCATTTGATGCTCACTGTATTCCTTATGAGAGAGATATTTTACTGCTTGGCCCATTTTCCAGTAAAAGTCTCAGGATCATAAAGGCCCAAGGTCACACATCAAGCAGGGGTAATTAAAAGGTGAGCCCGTAACCACGTGTGCTTCATTCTAATCATGGCAGGTGGCAAAGACTCCCTCCTTGATCAAACTTTAATTAGGCTCCTCTGAGCACTCTCATCAACTAGACCTCCACTTGGCCTCTGTTCTGTCCTTGCCAGGCCTGCAAAACCCAGTCTTAGCAAGAACCTGGTAAGTCAGTTTAAAGAGAATCCCCCACCCTAGGTATCTGATGATGTTCCTCATCCTCCTCCTCTGACGTCTAAGTCCGTGGCCTGCCTTTAGCAAGAATTCTCCTACCCTTGACGTCTCCCCTTAGTAATTTTCCACCCACTCACCCCCTCACTCTGCTCATTGGCTATAATCTTCAGCTGTCTTTGCTGTATCCCAAGTTAAGCCCCATCTCTCTCCTCTAGTGCAATACCCCTATTGCAGTAATCTTGAATAGCCTTCCTTACCATTTTAACAAGTGTCAGAATAATTGTTCTGTGAACACAGGAATGATACTCCAACAAAATAACAGTTCTCAGGAGCTTCTGCAACCAAGTTTCTACCGTGCAGAAGACTCTGAAGCTTTGTCGACCTGCACCCCACAGGCCTACAAGGCCTATACGTGCCCAGCTTCAAGACCGAAGAAAGAGCCTGGAGTCAGGTGACAGAGACACCAGTGGTTTAATGGATAGGGGGAGCTTACACTGTGAAGCAAGGTCCTGAAGCGACAACCCACCCTGCGCGGCAGAGCAGAACATGGCAGCAGCCTTCACTCCCGGGGAAAGGGGAGCTTACTTGTTATAGGGGGAAGTGACGTCAGGTTG
>NW_020184045.1:0-978 GCF_003031525.2 Neophocaena asiaeorientalis asiaeorientalis | reverse complement strand
CAGGCGGACTCTCAACCACTGCGCCACCAGGGGAGCCCACATTTCAATTTTTTGTGTGCATATCACAATAAATTATGCATGTTTTGAAGGAAGGGAGATATTGCTGACAACTTTCCCACACAAGGCTGTGCATAAAATAATTGCTCAATAAATATTGATCAAATGAATACTGCTCACATTACCTTTGGTGGAGTTTTCCTTCTTGAAGAAAGGTGAATTTTCAAATTTCCTTAAATTGAGTTCATTGGGGACTATCCCTTTTGGAACTGCTCAAACTGTTATTCTATAATATTAAGTAACACCATTCTAAAAACATGTAGTTTTTACAGTATTTTTGGAAGTTACCTTTTAAATTTATTTCTTTATGTTAATTAATAATACTATTGTCCCTACTTTATACCAGATATTGTAGTAAATATTCTATATACACATCTCATTTAATTCTTAAAACAACCCTTCACATCAAGACAATATATTATTATAATTCTTATTTCTGTAACTGATACTCAGAAGGTTAAGTTACTTTCCCAAGGTTTGTCAGTCTGTATACAAATTAGGATTTCTTGACTCTCAAACCATAGAGTTTCAAGCAAATGAAAATAAGCAGCAACTAAATTTCCATTAATAATGGTTTTGGGATTTACTTCCCTAAAGCTGATTATGGAATTAGCTGGGAAGTAGCATTAGTTTGGAAAAAGGAGAAACTAGTCTAGAACTATCTAGTAGCCCCATGTCTGGTTTTCCATCTTTAGGAAGTGTAGTGTATGGTCAATTATAGAACATGATCAAGATTCAGCATTAAAATGTAAGGAATGTTTAGCAAGCATGATGTGACAAACAAATAGCAGGTAACGTACAGGTGCCAGAGATATCTCAAGGTAGAACAATGTCCTCTTGCAGATGATACTCTAAGAACTGAGGAAACAAGATGTACCAACATCTTAGGTTGATCCACGGAGTAACCTTAAACTGAGACAC
>NW_020184044.1:0-996 GCF_003031525.2 Neophocaena asiaeorientalis asiaeorientalis | reverse complement strand
AAAAAAAGAAAAGAAAAGAAAAGAAAGAAAGAAAGAAAGAACGTCTTTACCATCATTCTAGAATCCAGAGTTGTAAAGCGGACTCTTAGAAGTTTGTATCCAGAGTTAGGTTAGGGTTAGAGTTGAAATACTAGGGGTGGAAAGGGGGTAGTGACGTAGTGTACATAGTTGAATCCCATAGGAGTTTAGCCTTCCAGGAGCTCCTTAGCATGCATGCTTTATAATTACATATTTCTAATTCCTTTATAAGCATGTTATTAGAACTTAGAATGTAGTAAGTGATACGATTGAGGTCTGGATATGGATCTAATGCTTTAAATCGGCACCCAGAAGAGTTACTGTAAGGCATAGACAAAAGGCACATGTTTTCTGTGAAGGTGGGGAAATCATTGGGCAAGATAGGAAATGAATAGAACCGTTAGATGCCCTTGGAGAAAAGTATCGTATTTATTTCTTTAGATCCCATGAAGCAGGTTTAGACAACCATCATTCCTTCCTTCATTAACTCAGCAAACAAGCATTGAATTCTATTTTATTAATAGAACAGATTGGGGACATTTAATAACTCACTGTTTAGCTTATGTGTTGAAATGAGCAATGAGAGTGAAGTACAAAGCCAGTGTTAACTCTGTGGATAGACTACCAGTTTGCTATTTAGAAATAGTTTCCAATCTCAGCTTTCCCACTAAAACCTACAATTAGTTTGAATGTTGTTGTACACTGATTACCATACTGCTTGCAGTAAAATATCACCCTCCCTTAATTGCAATTTCTTTCACAGTCTTTCCATTTGAATTATTCATCCTAGTTTTGAAAGAACTCTGTGCAAATCAACAATGTAATAAATGCTTGTAGTACTTTTTTCAGAAAAATATATTCCAAATCATTTTATAAGGTGGTGTGAAAACAGTCATACGACCAACTTGGCTGTCTGTTGTTCGGGCTGATTTTCTAATTCAGGCCAGTCTGTGTTCACAGGCTGTCAAGAATACTATG
>NW_020184043.1:0-958 GCF_003031525.2 Neophocaena asiaeorientalis asiaeorientalis | reverse complement strand
TGTAAGGTCTTTTTCTAGATTCCTTTTTTTTTTTTTTTTGCATCTAGTTGTTTTTTGCATCTAGTTGTTACAGCACCATTTTTTGAAAAGACTGTCATTTTTTTACTGAATTTTACCTTGATCCTCTGTCAAAGATCAGTTGACTATGTTTATGTGGGTTTATTTCTGGGTTCTGGGTTCTATGCCATTGATCTATTTGTTCTTTTGCCACTGTCACACTGTCTTGATACTGTAGTTTGTAGTCAGTAAGTTGGGTACTGTCAGTCCTCTGGCTTTGTTCCCCTTCAATATTGCATTGGCTATTCTGGGCCTTTTGCCTTTTCATATGAACTTTAGGATCACTTTGCATTAAATCTATAGATCAAGTTGGAAGAAGTGGAAAATGATAATATTGAGTCTTCCTATGCACATAGTGTCTCTTCATTTATTTAGGTCTTTGATTTCTTTCATTAGAATTTTATAATCTTACTGGTAAATCTTGTACATATTTTATATATTTATGCCTAAATATTTCAGTTTTTGGATGCTAATGTAATGTTTTAAATTTCATATTCAAATTGTAAACTGCTGGCATATATAAAAATGGTTGACTTTTATTGACTTTGTATTCTTCAATCTTGCTATCATTGCTTATTAGTTCGAGGAGATTTTTCTTCATTCTTTGGGTTTTTCTACATAGATAATAATGTCATCTGCATACAAAGATAGTTTTATTTCTTCCTTGCCAACCTGTATACCTTTTATTTTCTTTTTTTATCTTATTCAACTAGGACTTCCAGTTGAAAAGTAGTGTTGAGAAGGGATATGCTTGCCTTGTTCTTGATCTTAGTGGGAAATGTTCTAGTTTCTCACCATTAAGTATTATGTTAACTCTAGGTTTTTGTAGATTTTCTTTATCAACTTGACATTCTCAACTTGCTGAGAGCTGTTTTTTTTTTTTTTTTTTTTTTTTTTTTGG
>NW_020184042.1:0-948 GCF_003031525.2 Neophocaena asiaeorientalis asiaeorientalis | reverse complement strand
GGACTCTCAACCACTGCGCCACCAGGGAAGCCCTGGCCAACTGATTTTTAATAAAGGTGCCAAGGTCATTCAGTGGGGAAAAGGTAATCATTTTAATGTGATGCTTGAACAACTGGATATCTGTATGGAAAAAAGAAACAAATCTCAACTTTTTCCTGATACCATACAGAAGAATTAACTCAAAATGGATCATAGACCTAAATATGAGAGCTAAAACTCTTAAACTTGTAGAAGAAACCATAGGAGAAAAAGTTTATGACTTTGGAGTAGGGAAAGATTTCTTAAATAAGACATAAAAAGCATGAATTGTAAAAGAAAAATGTGATTAAAATGGGCTTAGTTTCATCAAAAAAACTTTTGTTCTTTATAAGACACAGTTGAGAAAACAGGCAAGCCACAGATGGGGAGAAAATATTTACAAAACATATATCTGACAAAGGACTTGCAGCCAGAATATGTAAAGAACCTTACAACTCAGTATTAAGAAGACAACCCAATTTTTCTTTTTTAAAGGCAGAAGATCTGAAAAGCCACTTCACCAAAGAAAATATATGAATGCCAGGAAGCACATGAGAAGATGCCCAATATCAGTAGTCTTCAGGAAAATTCAAGTTAAATTACAATGAAATATACCATTATGCACCCATTAGTAGGGCTAACCTAGCTACGCATGATACCACGTGTTGGCAGGGGTGCAGAGAAACTGGAACTCTCGTATATTGCTGGCGGGAATGCAAAAGGATACAGCCACTTCTGAAAACATTCTGGCAATATCTTATGAAATTAAATATACGCTCACTATACGACCCAGCAACATTACTCCTGGGGATTTGTCCCAGACAAATGAAAACATATGTCCCCACAAAGACTTGTATCCAGATGTTCATAGCAGCTTTATTCATAATAGCTCCAAATGGGAAACAACCCAGATATTCATGAATTTGTCAA
>NW_020184041.1:0-993 GCF_003031525.2 Neophocaena asiaeorientalis asiaeorientalis | reverse complement strand
TTCCATGTGCAAGGCACTGTTCTATGGCCATAAATGAGACAGACAGGGAACTTCTCTCCTGGAGCCTGACAATAATAATTTAAATACCACAAATGAAAAGATAACTTGTTGTGACAAAAACTAAATATGGTGATTCAAAAGAGAATGATGGGGCTTAGAGGGAGTGTTTAGACAGGGCAACAAGGGAGGTGACCACTGACCCGAGGCCCGAGGGATAAGAGGAAGCCAAACCTGGGAAGATCTGGGGGCTCCAGGAAGAGGAAACAGCAAGTGCAAAGGCCCTGAGACAGGAATGAGCTTGGCATATTTGAAGAAGTGAAATAACCAGGGGAGTAAGTAGCAAAGGGATCAAGGCAAGAGGTGAGATGGCAGAGGTGGCAGGAGACAGGTCACACCAAGCCTCCTGGGCCACCGCGAGGACTTTGGATTTTATTCAGATGTCCTGGGAAGCAAGAAGTGGAAGGATCAGGTTTTAAAAGGCCTCTGTGGGTGCTGGGTAGAGAATGGGCTGTGGAGGATCCAGGAAGGAGGCTGCTGCCATCTCTGCTGTGTCCAGGTGAGAGATGATGCTGGCTTGGATGGGGTGACGGCAGTGGAGATGGGAGTGGCGAGGACTGGAGATGGCCCTCAGGCCTCCTGGCTCTGGGCCTGCTGACCTTTCCACTGCACCCCATGGTCAGTGAGCTTGTCTCCTCAGAGGGATTGAAAGAAACTCAGAGAAAAGCTGACATCTTCACATTATGGATTAACTCCCGACAGGTCAGTTGATCAAAGGCTACAGCCCTGACCCTGAAGTCTACGTCCAGCTTATCCAAGAGTGCAAGTTCCTGGGGAGAGAGGGCGAGTTCTCCCCCTGCTTCACGGAGCTGCAGCGAGCCTTCCTGAGGGACCGTCCAACCAAGCTGAAGAGCCTCATCCGCCTTGTGAAGCACTGGTACCAAATGGTATGGCATGTCCCATCCAGACAGAGAGCGGAGGAGGAGGAGGAGGAGG
>NW_020184040.1:0-992 GCF_003031525.2 Neophocaena asiaeorientalis asiaeorientalis | reverse complement strand
GAAACAGATGATAAAACCACACATCTCTGGATGAATGTCATGATTCTCTTGAAGAAAGTTAATAATCATCCTCTTAGTTATATTCAGACTAGGCCCATCTGGTATAGAACATTTGGAATTAGTTAAACTTGACCGACTAGAGTAAAGGAAAAAGAAAAAAAAACCTCTCTCTCGGGGACTTGTAGCATGTGTGTGTGTGTGTGGGGGGGGGCAGGCATGTGTGTGTTTAGTGCTCACTGCGGCTGGAATCAAAGCAGAGCAGACATGCTGTCGATCCCTGCACAGACTACAAATTAGCTCACAATGATGAAGGCGTCAGTGGGCCTGAGAAGTGTTCCAGAACCTTTGAGCGCTGGCCTGGATTTGAGCTTGAGGCTCTGAACATACACCATTTATCACACTATTCACTCTTCCTTATATTTGCCTGGTATGTCTGAGCTTTTTATGCCTTATTACAACTTGAAGCCTTGTCCCTGCAGGGTTATGGTAATAGAAGGAGAAACCTGTTTCACTCTTTGATCATACCAAGTAGCAACAGTGAAACAAAGCAGCAACTCTTGCCCTGAGACTTGGATGGTGGTGGCTGCCACAGCTGTCCATACAAAAGAGTGGCTCATAGGCCATCCATGGCAGAGGAAGGCATAAGAAAGAAGACACAACTCCAATAAAGATGTTAAAAAAAAAAAAGAAAGAAGACACAATTGAAGCATTTAGGTGTATATGTATACAGCAGAATATTACCCAGCCATAAGAACAACATGGATTGACCTGGACGGTATTATGCTTGGTTAAATAAGTCAGACAGAGAGAGGCAAATACTGTATGTTGTCACTTTTATGTGGAATCTGAAAAACAAAACAAATTCATATAAATAAAGAAAAAGAGACTCACAGATATAGAGAGCAAACTATTGGTTAGCAGTGGGAAGAGATGAGAGGGGAGGGTCAGGATGGGGTAGGGAATTAAGAGGTACAAACTACCATGTATAAAAT
>NW_020184039.1:0-945 GCF_003031525.2 Neophocaena asiaeorientalis asiaeorientalis | reverse complement strand
CGGACTCTCAACCACTGCGCCACCAGGGAAGCCCTGCCTGCGGATATCGACATCAGGAAACACTAGGACAGAAGTAATGCTGGAGACACCAAAAGAAGTCGGGGGAAGTAGAGACGGAAGAACAGAAGACTTAAGCTACTGTTTTCTTTCTGCTTTGAGGGTGACGTGGAAACGGTCTGGGAGCAGCAAGACGAAGCTTGGATACCCTCTCCGCTCCTTTCCTAGTTTCCACAGACGGAGGAATGTGGGAGAGAGGCCCCCTGAGAAGACTGTGGGGCAGAAGCTATGTCCTCCAGAGGACGCCAAGTTTGAGCAAAAGCACACAGCTGCACTTCGAGAGAAGGCAGAAAAGAGAAGAAATTCTTAGCGCAAGAACACGGTTTAAAATTGGGAGAAAATGAGAGAAAAATGGAGAAAGGGACGTTCAGTTACCTGACAGAAGAAGAGACACGGCAAGGTGAATGCGAAAACAGCCAAAGCACACAGGGAAGTCACCTTGTGGTCGTGGGTCCTTCCGCCAACCAGTACGAAAACCCCCCCAACGCTGAAGAATGGGAAACTGTGAGAGAGCTTTCTCAGTCACAGCTGCTCTTTCCTCTACCCGACTGAACTTGCTCCTGTTCCTGCACATACAACCTACCTCTACAAGCAAATCTACAAGATTTTAAAAACACTATCCATCGAGAGGAAAAAAGGCTCCGGCCAAGTCCGACAGATAAAGTTTCGCTTAGAAGAACGCACGGCGACACACGGCTCTTACTTTTTAAACCTCAATTATTTTCCCCGGGAGGGGTGCACCAGTCCTGGAAACACTGCAATACCAGGTCGATGCGTGGAGCGGGCGGAGCAAGCTCCCACCCCGACTCCTGGCTCCAAAAATCCGTTTAATACGATGTTCTCGGGTAGAGAACGTATCAGATATTAAACTGATAAGAACAGATACTA
>NW_020184038.1:0-992 GCF_003031525.2 Neophocaena asiaeorientalis asiaeorientalis | reverse complement strand
TTTTTTTTTTTTTTTTTCTTAATCGAATGGGAAGACTCTTTAAATTCTACAGTGCTTTGCAATTTTCAAAAGTTTCACAGATAAATGTCCGTTTGCTTATTTCCCACCGTCTCTGGGCGGGAACTGGTGTCCGATTCACCTCGTAGCGCTGGCACCTGGGAGAGCGACCCCCGCACAGTAGGTCCGCAACCAACGTTCGCTCTTTTTTCTTTCCTCCCTCAAGTGACTTAGCCAAAGTCATACGGCTGGAAAGTGGCAGAGCTGCGTGTTGAAGACCAAACTTAAAGCTCACGCTCGCTGCGATGCCACGCTACTCTCTCCAACCCGGGCAGACGCCACTGTTTTCACTGGTGACTTGGATTCGGCTCAGGAAAATAAAACGTACACTGACCTGTGCAGTGACCGGTGGTCCAGCAAACAAGGCCTTGTATGCAGAGGCGGCAACGGACAAAGCCCCCTTCACCAGCCCTCCAGCAATGCTGCTCCCGTGGTGGTGCCTGCGGGGGAAAGCCAAATTGTCTCCCTAAAGAAACGTGAAGCGTTATCTTCCTACGGATAACCTGGGCTCTAATCCTGGGAAGAAAATGAGATTTCCCCGAGAAAAAAGTCAGACGTAAAAGGGGAGTGGGACTATTTTCCTCACAGTTTTATAGCTACAGATCTGGGCTTGAGGTAGGGCCCGGCTCTTACTGCTTGCTGCAAGACATGGGCAGGGCACTGCAGAAAGCACCTCACTCTGGTTAGCGTGCCAGCTTTCAGCCCCGGCTGGAGATTAACGTGCTCGGCGGCGCACCGAGGAACTGGCAGTCTGCGTGCTCAGTTATCATCCCAGAGGAAACACCTCCCGGAGGAAATGTGATTTTCTGAACGCTCTACGTAGGGAGGAGCCCACCGTGACACCGCTCCGAGACGACTGGGAGCAGAGAGGCAGGTGTGTCTACGAAAGTTACAAGGATGCGCAGCGGGCTGGGCCTTCCTGCCTTCTTCTCTGG
>NW_020184037.1:0-990 GCF_003031525.2 Neophocaena asiaeorientalis asiaeorientalis | reverse complement strand
GAGGCCCGCGTACCGCAAAAAACAAACAAACAAGCAAAAAACCATGTCCTATATCTTCAGCCACTTCTATCCCAAATAATAAATAACTTATACTGTATCGTGTAATTTATGAAGCATTTTTGCATATGTGAACTAAGTTTATCTATAAAACACTGATAGGTGTTCCTGCTCCTTTTTATGGGAAAGGAAATTGAGAAAGATTAGATGAGCTTGCTAGGATAATTTTATTCCTATTGTCTCATTTTTTTTTGAAATGGATCATTTGCTTACCCACGGTCTCATAAGAAGACATGTAGAGAAAGGAGACTATTATGAGTATTCTATAATTCTTCCTGGTAAGTGGGTAAAGATATGTAACTCTGGGAGGGATAAGAGAAAGAAATATTGCTGTTTGTCCTTTGCTTATATCTCTTAATAGTATTACCCACCATCTATTGAGTTCTTACTTTAGTTCTTACTCTATTGAGTTCTTACTAGTATAAAGCTTACTTGTAAGCTTTATAAAAAAACGTTTAATTAGCACATTTAATCATCATAGTACCCTAAGTGGGTATATAATACAGACATGGAAACTGAAGCGTGGAGGTAGTAATTTACCCCAGAGTGTACATCTAGTAAATGGTTAAACAGGGTTCAACCCAGGCCATCTGACCCTAAAACTTGAGATCTTCTAAATTCTCTGCTAATTCTTTAGACTACTAGTACTATATTCTGTATTTTCCTTAGCTATATCCTTTTAAGGCCCTTGTAGGGAACCACGTTTCCTGTATCTTATATAAAAACTAAATAATTTGAAAAAAGCTGAGATTGGTTTTAGGCTATGTATTTTTTAAAATTTTGTTTTGTTTTTGATAACATTATACGCTGTGGAGGTTAGAAAGATGAGGTTTTGAAAAGGCAAATGTCAGAAGCTTCTACTTACTACTGTTCTTTTTGGAATATAGGATGTGGCAACTGGCAGAGACACAGGAGAGATAAGATTAGGTGGCT
>NW_020184036.1:0-989 GCF_003031525.2 Neophocaena asiaeorientalis asiaeorientalis | reverse complement strand
AAGCGTCCCATGGCTAGGGAACCTCCACCCTGGCGTGGGGGTGGGCCGGCTACAGTGAGGAGCGCCCCTGGAAAGTTTAGGCAAAGAAGCCCCCGGAGAAATGAGCCAGGACCCCTCCAGGAAAGGAAAACACAAGTGGCGACTCGCGGCTGAAGCCAATGTTCACCGCGCTGCGGTTACAGGAGGCGGTACCGGAAAAATGCTTCCAAAGGACCGTGGTGGGGACCGGGGCTGGCAACGCCTGGGGACACATGGGGTCGGCGAAACGGTGGTGAGGGTCACATCCGCCTGCGCTCTCTGACAGCGCTCCCCGGCTCCAGCCAAGCCAAGCCAGGGGACACGAGAGGGAGGCGGGGGCTGTTCTCAGGCTGCAGGAAACGGCGACCCGGAGGCCGCCGGCGGCGGCGGGGCCTGGGGCGGGGAAGGCCGGAGGACGCGGGAGCCGGATTCCTGCACAACCCGCCAACACGGTGGCTGCTCCCGTCGGGCACATTGGGAAGGGGCGGCCAGGGGGCTGGGACACCGCTTACCGCACGGCACCCGGTCCCTCCGCTCCGGCCGGCACCGAGGTGGAATCGCGCGCTCCGCCCCGCCTGTTGCTCACGGCCCGGCCCAGGGCGCGGAGGGCGGCGCCGGCGCGGATCCGCGGGGCGGGTGCAAGGCGGGGGCGGGGCCTCTGCGCCCGGGCCGCCTCCTCGGCCTATAACTGAGCCCCCGGGCTCCTCGCTCCCACACGGCCCCCACCGGACCCCTGAAGCGGCTTCGCCCCTTGCTTTGGACCTCGGGCCTCACTGCTCCTCCAGATGGACCCCAAGTGCTCCTGCCCCACTGGTAAGGGAGCCCTCCCTGGCTTGGAGCCTTAGGATGCCCCCTTCCCAGGCACAGGACGAGAAGGGAGGGCTTTGAGTTTGAGCTCGGGAGGACTCCTGTCACGGGTCCAGGGCTTTCTTGGTAGCCAGGCTCCTGAGGGCACGTCAGTCTCCCTTTGC
>NW_020184035.1:0-957 GCF_003031525.2 Neophocaena asiaeorientalis asiaeorientalis | reverse complement strand
GACTCAACCACTGCGCCACCAGGGAAGCCCCTTGACGATATGTTTTGATGAGAAGTTTTTATTTGAATAAAATCTAATTTTTTCTCTCATGGTACTTCCCTCTGCGATCTATCTAAGAAGTATTTGACTATTCTTAAGTCACAAAGGTTTCTTCTTACATTTTCTTCTGAAAGTTTTGTGGCTTTAACTGTGATCAAATGCAAATCATTTTTGTGTAGAGTATGAGGAGTCAAGATTCCTTTTCTTACCACATGGTTATACAGTCATTCCTTTCCTCATTATTGTTTTGGCGTTTTTATTGAAAATCATGTGACTATATAAATGGGGGTCTATTATTAGGGTCTCCATTATACTCCCATCTGTTTGTCAGTACTTCTGCTGAATCATACTCTATCCTACTGGCTTGATTCCTGTAGCTTTTGACAAATCCTGAAGTCAGGTAGTTCAAGTTCTCCAACTTGGTTTTCCTCTTAAGGGATTTCTTTGGATATTCTAGGTTCTTTGAATTTCCATATAAACTTTAGAATCCACTTGCCAATTTTTATTTTAAAAATCTGCTGAGATTTTGATTGCGATTGAGTCATTGGGTTGAATGTATAGATCAGTTTGAGAAGAGTTGACATCTTAACAGTACTGAGTGTTCCATCAATGAATATGATGTATCTCTCCATTCCTTAGAATTTCTTTAATTTCTCTTAAAAATATTCTGTAGTTTTCAGTGTAGAGATCTTTTGCATCTTTTGTTGAATTTATTCTTAAATATTTTATTTTTTGATGGTATTTTAAATGTGCTTGTTTTAAATTTAATTTTCCATTTATTTGATATTAATACATAAAAATATGAATTTTGTTTTTTAACCTGATTACCTAGCACTATTTTATATTCACTTATTAGTTATAGTAATTATTTCATAGATTCTTTAGGATTTTCTATATATAGAGCATTTTATCAATAAT
>NW_020184034.1:0-986 GCF_003031525.2 Neophocaena asiaeorientalis asiaeorientalis | reverse complement strand
GCTCTTCCACTACAGGGGGCGCCAGTTGGATCCCTGGTGGGGGGAAGTAAGATTCCTCATGCCTCGCATAGTGGCAATAAATAAATAAATAACAGGAAAAACCAACCAACCAAACAAAAACAAACAAAACAACAATAACAAAACAATTGTAGTGTGTGGAACTTATCTGGATCCCAGTATGAACAAAAGAACTGTTACAAAAACATTCATGATACAATTTGGGGAAATCTGAATGCTGACTGAAAGGCTGATGCTGTGAAAAATTACTATAAAAATTGTAAGTACAATATTGATATCACGGTTTTGTTTTTAGGAAGTATGCTTATCTTTTAGATATGTATGTTGAAATATTTATGGATAAAATGAATTGATATCTGGGATTTGCTTCAATTAATCAGGAAGTAAGGATGAAGCAAAATTGGCCATGAGGTGAATATTTGTTGATTCAGATGATAAATTCATGGAGGTTAATTATACTGTTCTATCCATATTACAAGGTATGAATTTTTCATAAAATACAATTAGGTTATAAAGTTGTATTTAGAATAAGATCTTACTTTTAATTTTGAAATGTATATTATATATGTATACACACATACATATATTAGAAGGGAAAGAAAATATACCAAAAAGTCCCTATTGGCTATCTGTTTGGTGGGATTAGAAGTGAAATATAATTTTTTATTTGTTTCTGTATTGTTCATTTATAGAAACTATACTTTTGAGCTGTAGTTCCTATACTGTAAAATTAACTATTTAAAAAATATTTATTTATTTTATTTGTTTATTTTTTGGCTGTATCGGGTCTTCATTGTGGCACACAGGCTTCTCTCTAGTTATGGCATGCAGGTTTTCTTTCTCTAGTTGTGGCGTGTGGGCTCTAGAGCGCATGGGCTCTGTAGTTTGCAGCACGCAGGCTCTCCCGTTGAGGCGCGCGAGCTCAGCAGTTGTGGCACGAGGGCTTAGTTGCCCCGCAGCATGTGGGA
>NW_020184033.1:0-986 GCF_003031525.2 Neophocaena asiaeorientalis asiaeorientalis | reverse complement strand
CCCAACACAGCCCAAAAAAAAAAAAAAACCAATTACAAATTTTATGGAAATAAAAGAAGTCCTAAAATTCATATGGAACCACAAGAGACCCCAAATCAACAGAGCAATCTTGAGGAAGAAGAACAAAGTAGGATGTGTCACATATCCCGATTTCAAACCACAGTAATCAAAACAGTAAGGTACTAGCATAAAAATAAACAGACATATTGACCAATGGAATAGAATAGAGGGCCTAGAAATAAACTACACATTTATCATAAACTGATCTTAGACAAGGAGGGCAAGAATACACAATGGGGAAAAGATAGTCTTTTTAATAAATGGTGTTTGGAAAACTGGATATCCAGTACAAAAGAATGAAATTAGATGCTTCTCTTATACCCTATACAAAACCCAACTCAAAAGGAAGTAAAGACTTAAAAATAAGACATGAAACTCTAAAACTCCTAGAAGAAAACATAGAAAAATCTTGACCCTGGCCTTGGCAATAATTTCTTAGATATGCTGTGAAAAGCACAAGCAACAAAAGCAAAAACAGACAAGTGTCATTACATCAATTCAAACCAATATGCACAGCAAAAGAAACAATCAGCAAAGTTAAAAAGCAACCTACAGAATGGGAGAAAGTATTTTCAAATCATGTATCTAATGAAGGGTTAATATCTAAAATATATAAGGGATTCCTGAAACTCAAAAGCAAAAAAAAAAAAAAAAAAGATGTGTTGGTAAGGATGTGGAAAAATTTTAACCCTTGTACACTGTTGGTGGAAATGTAAATTTGTACAACCACAATGGAAAACAGTTGGAAGATCATTAAAAAATTAAAAATAGAACCCACATAATCCAGCAATCCCAATTCTGGCTATATATCTAAAAGAACTGGAATCAGAATCTGGAAGAAGTATCTGCATTCCCATGTTCACTGCACCATTGCTCACAATAGCAAAGACATGGAAACAACCTAAATGTCTATTGACAGATGAATG
>NW_020184032.1:0-986 GCF_003031525.2 Neophocaena asiaeorientalis asiaeorientalis | reverse complement strand
TAGATCTCCTGTTAAATGTTCTTACCACAATAAAATACTTTTAAAAAGACATATGTATATAACCTTGTGCAACTATCAGCTCAGTCAAGAACATGAACATATCCATTGGCCCAAAAGAGTTTCCTCCTGCTCCTGTGTAGCTCCTCCTTCACACTCCAAGCTTGTCCCCAGGCAAACGATGATCTGCTTTCTGTCACTGTAGATTAGTGACAGAAAAAAAAAACCCTGCATTTTTATACAGTTTCTTATAAATGCAATCATAGTATATACTCATTTTTCCTCTGGCTTATTTCACTCGGCATCTTTATTTTGAGATTCAGCCAAGCTGTTGGATTCTTATTGCTGAGCAGTATTCCACTGTATGGATATACCACAGTTTGTGTATTCAAGTATGTCTTCATGTATACATAGGCTTTCATTTCTTTCAAGAAAATACCTAGGTGTGGAATTGGCTGGGTCATATGGTAGCTGTATATCTAACTTGTTAAAGAAACTGCCATGATTAGGGCCCATCCATACAGTAGAATGACTGAGCAATAAGAGGATGAACAATTGATATGAAAAAAGTAGATAAGCCTCAAAATAATTATACCAAGTGAAAAAGAAAATAGTGCATAGTATATGATTTCATTTTCATTATATAGTATTCTTGCGAATGCAAAATAATCTATAATGACAGAAAGGAATCAATGGTTGCCTGGGCATCAGGGGAGGGAGACTGTAGGGGCAAGAGGGACAGATTAGAGAGGGACTTAGGAATCTTCTGGGCCTGAGGTGTGTGTTAATAATCTTGATCATGGTGGTGATTTCATGAGGATATGAATATGTCAGAGGTATCAAACTGTACTTTTAGATATAGAAAATTTATTTTATATCAGTGATGCCTCAGTAGAGCTGTTAAAAATGTGTCACAAATAAAAATTTTCTTTAGATATCCAAAAAAAGATGTACAACATGATTAATATAATTAACACTGCTGTATGTTA
>NW_020184031.1:0-986 GCF_003031525.2 Neophocaena asiaeorientalis asiaeorientalis | reverse complement strand
GAATGAACGTTTTAGCCAACCCAATACTTATTTGTCCTTGATAAAAAATCTGAAGAGGGAAATGCGTGAAAATGAGGGTTTTGACTGGTTCTTTCCAGACTTTTCCTAATGGAGTGATATAATGTTCCCCCAGCCTATACTGCATTTCCATCCACAATATATTCTAAAAACTTGCTTCTAGTCCAGCTCCCTCTTTTCTGCATCTCAAGCCCAACCAGCTTGCTGAAACCTCAAAGTCTATCAATTAATGTGTTCATATAGGTGAAAGGCAAATTCTGCATGGCATTAACACCTACAACTCTTAATGGACTATACGTATTATTCACAAAACGCTTTTACAGTTGAATAAGTTGGGAAAATGCTGGGCTACACAAAGTTAAATAGCCTTGTTCTCTTAAGATTTCTTCAAGTCTTTAACAAATTTTTTTACATTGTGCCTGTCTAGGAGGTTGATATAATCTGCAGTTTCTTGAACTTATTCTCTAGGGCATTTGTTTGTTTGCTTGTTTGTTTCTCCCTACTCCAAGAAAAATCTCATGGCTTCTATAGCTACACAGAATGTACTCTGGAAAATGAATGGGTGGCCCCCGACAGCCTGCTGCTAGTAGAGATGAGGTTGGAATTCAGACTCAATCCCATTCTATAACATAGTTTTGGAGAAAAAATAAAACCCTGGTATGCAGTTGAAATTTCCAGTTATTTACTTTTTCCTTCTCACTGTTATGGACCTGGACTGTGCCATCCCCCTGACCCCAATTCATTTGTTGAAGCTTTAATATTGAATGTGACTGTCTTTGGAGATACAGCCTTTAAATAGGTAATTAAGGTTAATGAGGTCATAAGGGTGGGATCCTAATCCAATATGACTGGTATCCTATTCATAAGAAGAGGAAGAGACACCAAGGATGCACACCCACAAGGAAAAAGCCATGAGAGGACACAGTCAGAAGGCAGCCATCTGCAAGCCAAGGAGAGAGGCCTCAGGA
>NW_020184030.1:0-986 GCF_003031525.2 Neophocaena asiaeorientalis asiaeorientalis | reverse complement strand
GCCTCTGCTGGTTTCAGCGAACGTGAGATGCCCAATGTTGCCTAAAGGGGGCGCCGTCTGCAGGGAGCGGCGCTGAGAGTTCACAACAGGGCATCCTGGTCTTTTATTATCAGTATCTGCTTGCTACTTTTAGACACCGATTTGCTTCTCTTTTCCTAAAGAGAAGACGTTTGTTGAGTGACTACACCATTCACAAAAATCTAACTGTGAATTATAATTCAACCCATAAGGCATGTCTTATGAATGTTGACAGCAAAACAAAGGTGTAAACTAACAACTACTTTCAAAAATCAATGCTACTATTAAGTTTGCTGTATTTATTTGTGAAACAAATAGATTCTTAATTAACTGATAATAACAAGTTATGGAAAATATGGAGAGATTTTACCCATCTGTGTCTATATACCCCCTACCTGAGGAGGTTCAAGCCTCTAATCTGCCACTTATTGGCTGCATAATCTTGGACTTAGAGCTCCTCTTCTGTAAAATGAAGACAAAAATATAGCTTTGATATAAATTAGATAAAATAAGGAAAAGCATTAGGGCAGAATCTGAAGTGTAGTCAACATAAAATAATTGTTATTATTTTAAGGTAAAGGGCCAAAGGACCTAAGATCCTAATGCAGGAGAAACATGAGTGTGTGGGTAATAATGGACCAAGCGAGCTGTCAGGAGAGGGGCTGTGCTCAGATTCTGTCCATGCCTCAGGAGCAGAGGAAGCATCCTTTTCACCCTGGTCACTAGATCCTGCAGGACAGAATCTGGTCACGGGAGTGAGGGAGGGAAGTGAAGTCCCAGCAATACTCAGAGATGACAAGGTTGTGGAACTGAGGTCTGGGCCTTAGATGGACTTTTTCACCCTGTGACATTTCTTATTTTCAGGAGGGCACCTTCAGATCACAGAGAAGGTGACATCTTTGACATACTCATATTTGTTCCATTCCACAAGAATTAGGCAAGGCTTTTTGTGCCACTTAAAAAAAAAA
>NW_020184029.1:0-983 GCF_003031525.2 Neophocaena asiaeorientalis asiaeorientalis | reverse complement strand
CCTCATAATTAGCCTGCTTTCAATTATTTTAAGAACCTGTGGACCAAAAACCTCCATTTCATTAAGCGATTCAATTTTTTCCTCTGACTTTAAGACTTTGACCTAACACATGCCAAATTTTAAGTTAATGGTGGTTTCAGTATTTGGAGGAACAAAAAAATAATAAAGAACACGTAACACAAGTAACGTACCTCCATGTCAATGGAGTCTTATGAACTACAACACATGAATAGCAAAAGCTTACCTGTTCAAATGAAGAAAGAGACGGATAGAGGATAAAAAGTGAGAAAACACTGGTGTGATTCATTCCTCTATCCTGTGTTCTAGAAAATCACCAAAATTTAGAAATGAGACAAAACGTTAGATTGTACAACCTTTGGACATCACACCAGAGAATTGTCTATTAGCCCACCCGTGGGTCATCTGATGCAGGATAGTTAACTTTGTTGACCAACAATTGGTAAGGGAGCACAGGCTTTTTACAATACTATAAATATGAGGTTAAACTGAAGATAAGCAAGGAGGGATGACTTTTTTCTGTACATTAGGGGAGTTTATACTTTTATTGTCCTACAGGTCATCAACCAGGTTTGTGTAAACAATATCATTTCTGCATGCCTTTCCAGTACCTACATAATGGTTTCTATAAATGTTTTTCAAAAGCACCTGTATCATTCTGTTGGTTCCCTGAAAAATGGGATAAGTAAAACTTTGACATTGTTCACCATCTGTGTGGGGTTAATGGTTTGTAAAACTTTGGGTGCTTTCAAATGGCTTTTGGAAATGAATAAAGCTTTTCAGAAAAGCCTCCTGGCTGACTTCTCACATCACCTTGGCCAAAGTGAAGATCCATTTCTTAAGAGGCTTGAAACAATCCTAACTAGTTTAGAGGGTTATTCATCTGGGACTGAACAGTCACCAGTAGGGTCTCTATCCCTAGGAACACCTCAGGATTCTGACTTTGACTTTTTTTTTTTTTTTTG
>NW_020184028.1:0-980 GCF_003031525.2 Neophocaena asiaeorientalis asiaeorientalis | reverse complement strand
TATATATATATATATATATATATATGTACATATTCAGGATATTAGTACTTTGTTGGATATATGATTTGTGGCTATATTTTCCCAGTATGTAGTTAGTCTTTTCATTTGTTGATTTTTTTGCAGAAGTTTTTTGCAAAGGTTTTAATTTTGATAAAGTCAAATTTATCAATTTTTAATTTTATGGGTTGTGATTTGATGTATCTAAAAACTCTTTGCCTAACCCAAGGTTTCGAAGATCTTCTGTGTTGTCTTCTAAGTTTAATAGTTTCATATTTTCCATTTAAGTGTAGGATCCATTTTGAGTTAAATTTTATTTAACATATGAGGTATAAGTAGAGATTACCATTATCTTTTTTTTGTTTGTTTATGGATGTTCCATTGGCACCATTTGTTGAAAAGGCTATTCTTTCTCCATTGACTTGCTTTTACACTGTTGTCAAAAACCAATTTCTGTTGTCTGTATCTGGAGTCTCCTATTCCATTGATCTGTTTAACTGTCCTTTCAGCAATACCACACTGTCTTGTTTTGTAACTTTATAATAAGTGTTTTAAAAAATTAAATGAGTCCTCCAATTTTGTTCTTTTTTTTCAAAATTGTTTTGGCCACTTTAGTTCCTTTGCATTTCATTAAAACTTAGAACCGCTTTGTCAATATCTCTAACAGCAACAACAAAAATCCTGCTAGAATTTTTATTGCAGTTGTGTTATATTCATAGATCAATTTGGGGGAGATTTGAGGAAAATTAAACTGTTAAAATACTGAGGTTTCCAATCAACACACATGGTATATCCCTCACTTATTTGCATTCTTCTTTACTTTCCTACATCTGTGTTTTTGAGTTTTCGGCAACAGATGTAGCACATAATATTTTGTTACATTTATCCCTAAGTATTTCATGTTTTGGAGTATTTTACACAATTTTTGGTTTTCTTTTTCTTTCTTTTTCTTTGAATTATCTGGCAGGCTTGCCCACCTATGT
>NW_020184027.1:0-979 GCF_003031525.2 Neophocaena asiaeorientalis asiaeorientalis | reverse complement strand
TTTCTTGTATATGTTTTATTTATTTCCACTCTAGTCTTTATGATATCCTTCCCTCTGCCAACTTGGGAATAAATTTCTTCTTTTTCTGCTTCCTTGAGGTGTAGAGTTAGACGTTTGAGAGCTTTCTAATTTCTTGTTGTATGCACTTATCACTATAAACTTTCCTCGATGAACTGCTTTTGCAGCATCCAATAGGTTTTGGTATGTTGTTTCCATTTTCGTTGGTTCTGAGATTTAAAAAAAATTTCCTTTGGCTTTCTTTTTTGACCTACTTTATTTTTTGGAAGTGTGCCGTTTAGTTTTCACATATTTGCAGATTTTCCAGATGTCGTCTTGTTGATTTCTAGTTTTCTACCACTGTGTTCAGATAGTTGGTATAATTTTGATCTTCTTAAATTTGCTAAGACATGTTTGTGTCCTATCATATGATCTATCCTGGAGTATGTTCCATGTGCACTTGAGCATAAGTTGTTGGATGTAATGTTCTATATATGTCTGTGAAGTCCATTTGGTGTAGTATATAGACCAGTGTTTTCTTGTTGATTTACTATATGCATGATCTATCCATCGCTGAGAGTGGAGTATTGAAGTCCCCTACTATTAATATATTGTCTATTTTCCCCTTCAGATCTGTATTTGCTTAATCTATTTAGTTACTCTGATGTTGGCTGTGTATATTTATAGCTTCTTGATTTATTGACCCTTGTATCATTATATAACGGCCTTCTTTGTGTCTTGTCATTGCTTTTGGCTTAAAGTCTGTTTTGTCTGATATGAGTATAGCTACCTCCACATTATTTGGCTTCTACTTGCATGGAATATAATCATCCATCTCTTTACCTTGAGCCTATGTGTGTCTTTAAAGCTGAAATTAATGTCTTATATAAAGAACATAATTGGGTCTTATACATTTTTATCCAGCCAGCCACTCTATAGCTTTGATTTGTGAATTCAACCATTTACATTTAGAGTGATTTTT
>NW_020184026.1:0-979 GCF_003031525.2 Neophocaena asiaeorientalis asiaeorientalis | reverse complement strand
GTGTTTTAAGTGGCTACGTTTGTGGCAATTTGTCATAGCAGCAGCAGGATTATTCTCTGAACAGAGTTGGTTCAGAGAAGAGCAGGTTTGTATGCACAAGCGTAAGTGTAGATAGACAGATAGATGATAGATACATGTTTATGGCTTTATGGGTGATAAAAGCAGTGCTCAGGAAAGCTAAAGTTGATAGATGGGCCACTATCAACAGCCATGCCCCTGACCAGCCTGCATGCCCTCTCCAGGTACTTTATAAAAAGATACAACACCTTGGAGCGTTACAAACATCAACAACAGAATAATTCTCAGGAATGGAAAAGGGAGGGAGGGTTAACATGGAGAGAAGAAAGAGGTTCTGAAGGTGGAATTCAAGTGAAAAAGCAGGATGGATAGTCATCACCCCGAGTTGGCCTGGCCTGGAATGCCAGGTGCCAGCTGATGGCTTGATGCACCTGGAACCTGAGCGGCCTTTGTGCCTCATCCTTTGCCACTCTGCAGGCTGGTTCCGCTCCATGCCATAGTGAGGGTGAGGCTCTGGTCCAGCTCTGGGCATTGGATCTCTCCTCAGACAATACACAGATTGTGGAGCCAGGAGCAGCCAGTGACCACCTCACAGAAACACGCTGCTTCCCCATGCCTTACCCTGGCCACACTGCTCCACAGTGCCCCAGCCAGCCAAGAGCGCCTGTTGGAACACAGGTCCTCGGGGGTGATGGGTTGCTGGAACCAGGCTGTCAGCCCCTGATGGAGAGGGCACGCTCCACCACCCACTGGGACAAGCCTTGCGGCGCCCCCGTTTCTTTTTTTGGACAGTGGATAAGAGAGTGCCTGCATCTCCCCTATGGCAAAGCTGACTTGCTTCCAACACGTGTGAATTATGGCTGGATCACGGGCAGCTGACAAACACTTGGCTGAAATGAAGGTCAGGACCAGCACGACATAAAGAATTACTGAAAGGCACTGACAGCTGTTCAGATAGTTC
>NW_020184025.1:0-965 GCF_003031525.2 Neophocaena asiaeorientalis asiaeorientalis | reverse complement strand
CTGTACCAATTCACATTCCCACCAACAGTGCAAGAGGGTTCTCTTGGAGAAACACTTTAAAAAACTAACATCTTAATGGGGGCCCAGGAAGCACAGTGGCCATGAAAATGGACCAAAAAGTACAGAATAACAGTCAAGGATCAGGAAGGCTAAGTAACTGACCGAAGGCCACCCAGCTGATGAGTGAGGATGGGGGATTTGAACCCAGACCTGCCTGACCTCAGGGCTGCTTCTCCTTCCCCGCTGGCTCTGTTGTGCAATGAGATCTGGGCAGGCCTGTTAGCATGGTTCCTGCCCTCCTGCCCAGTCCTGCAGCCCTTCAGACTGAGAGGTGTATATCCGCAAATCCTCAAAGGGTGACCTGATAGAAGAAAAAAAATGGAAGACCGTTTTCCTATGCCAGATGCTAATTTTGCAATCTCATTTTTTGGGATTAAGAAAATTAAAAGTGCAAAAAGTGGTCAGTAGGGGAGCTGGATAGAACCTTGGAGGTCATCCAGTGAACTTGTTCCTAGGTAGATTCCCAGGGCCCTGATGGTTTACAGAAATACCAGCTCTTCCTGATATGTAAAAGAATTAAAAGGAATATGGACATATTCTGGATACAAGGTTGCCCAGACTAACTAGAGCATCAAATGTATTTGAATTTGACTAGAATAAAAGAGAAATGATTTAACATCTTTTTAAATGACATTGGTTGCCATGATTTTTTAAAATGTGGGGTCCCCATGGGAGAAAAATAATAAAATTCTTGGATATATAATAAAAAAATTTGCACCAACCCAGTTCAACATTCATGTAATAAATATGGAGATGGGGTCCAAAGAGAGGAAGACATGTCCAAGGTCATGTCTTTCACAGTTAAGTCATTCAATCATCGGTCAACTGGTGTTTGTTGAGTGTTTCCTAGGGATTGCCCTGCGCTGAGTGCTATGGAATAGGCATGGGGATGGGCAGGTGGCAGG
>NW_020184024.1:0-978 GCF_003031525.2 Neophocaena asiaeorientalis asiaeorientalis | reverse complement strand
GTAAATTACGTGTTTAATTTCTGCTAAGGAGAAGAATTCCTGCTAAACAATCTCAATACTGACGCTGGTTATGCTCCGATCTGCTTACACCGACGAGAGCAAGAGGACAGCTCCAACTCCTTCTGAGCTGTTCCTCTGCATGCTCACAACACCTTGTACAAACTGGCTGCTGGTCACAAGGGAGACTGGATGAGGAGACGGATTAACACAGCATTTCCCACACCTGCCTCCAAATGAGAGCCACCTGGGACACGTGTTTTAAAACACACACACTCACTCACTCACTCACAGGCTCCCTCTCTGGAGATGCTGATCCTGCGGTCCAGGGTGCTGTCTTTTTCAACAAGTGCACCAGGTGATCAGCCAAGTTTGAGAACTTAACACAAATCTCTAGCCCTAGGAACGTGTCCCCTTCAGCCCGGCTACCTCGCCGCCCCGCAGCACGGGCGAAACGGACGTGAAGATGCCAGAATCAAATCTCGGTGTCATACACATCAGGCCCAAAGGGTCAAACGTTGGGAAGAGAGCTCACCGCCCCGGCCTGGACGTTTCCACCTAACCTCACCGCTGACTCTGCAGCACTTTTACTAGTTAGTTAAGCACAAGCGGACCGCACGTTGCCACGCGGGAAAACAATTCCGCCTGCAGAGACGACCCACCTGGGCAAGCCCGACCCACGCTGGGGGGTGGGGGTGGGGGCTGCCTGCCCGAGGCGGGCCTCAGGAGCGAGGTTACCCCGGCCGCCCTGGGCATTCGGGCTGGGCTGCGGGCGCCTGCCAGAGCCGGTGCGCTGGCCCCGGGCAGCCGGGCACGGGTCCGCTAGACGCCACCGCCGCAGAGAGGCTGAGGGAGACCGGGCGACGCGCTGTCGGCCCCGGCGGGCGGAGTCCCGGCGCCGGGACGCGCCTTCCGAGGACCAGGCAGAACCGACGGGAAACGAGGGACGCCGGAAGCCCCCTGACCGAGACCACAGCGGAA
>NW_020184023.1:0-976 GCF_003031525.2 Neophocaena asiaeorientalis asiaeorientalis | reverse complement strand
ATCCCTGGGATAAATCCCACTTGACTCTGCACCGGGGCCTCCACTGGGCTGTGGGCCTTGCTTCTTGACGAAAGGTGTGCCTTGCTCAGTTGATGTTGGCCTTTTCAAAAATTGTTAGTCCTCATCTAAGAAAGTGAAGGTGCAGGACTGACTTGTATTCAACAGTCTAAACTTCTGACTTCCCTTTACTCTATTTAGAACCTTTATTGCACAGATAAAGTTGAATTTTTAACAGAGCCTGAAGGGAGAATATGTCCTTCTCATCTTTTTGCTCCATCTTTCAGAGAGTGCCAGGTAGATGATATTTACTTCTCAGAGTAACAGATCCTGTATGTAGCTAACCTCATGTAGTCATGTCACTACCATGCGTCTCACAGTATGTTGTACTGTTGATTCAGATGCCATAGGGTCCTGTGGTATGGGCTTTGGGACTGGTTTTAAGTCTATGTAAAACCACCTTATAATGGGAGGAATTTAGTCTTCTGCTAACTGCACTCTTGTCAAGGTGGGTTCAGGGTGGACCTGTCTGTCCTGTTTCTGAATTCCATCCTGTAGAAACTAGTGTTACGGTGAGGGATCCGTGAACGTGCATATTTGCTCGACGGAAAGAATTGATTTATCATTTATGTGCCTCAGGGGCTCAAGTGTGACTGGTGGTGTGGTGTAAAAGAGCACATCGTGGTGCCTTCCTGAAGCGAAATAATCTGTATCTTTTTCTGGCATTTTATATTTCTTTCCTTAAAAATGTAAATGTGGTAACTGATTAATTCTTAAAATCTCATTTTGGGTTGAAAAAAACATTTTTAAGTGCTGAGCCGGAAGTCAAAAACCAAACAAAGCAAGCAGAGAAAACCTGTCTTTTGTATGGCATGGGGTAAAGCTTGCAGTAAATTGAGTTGGTTCCCGGTGGTGTGTACACATTTAGTTCTCCATTATAACTTTTGTTGATTTCTATTATAATAGATTTTTTTAAACT
>NW_020184022.1:0-976 GCF_003031525.2 Neophocaena asiaeorientalis asiaeorientalis | reverse complement strand
CTGTCAAGGAATGAGGCCTGTAGAAATTGCAATGTGTGTGATCTTTGACATCTAAAATAATCATTGTCTCTCATTTTCAGTTAAGATGAATTTATCCTTCCTGACTCTCTGAAAAGGCCCTATTTAAATCAAACTTGTTTTTATGCTGATTGTATTATCATTGTTACTCAGTACAGCAATAATTATGTACCAGTTTTTAAAGGGGAATTTTTCTTCCCTGTTATTGATATTTTTATATTGTGAACAGAGATACGTTAGTAACCCTAAGCCTCTTACTAACTTTTTCCTCACTCCACTACTGAGGAGGTATATCTTCTTGTCTGATTCCTAAATTTGGACAGAATGACTAGGTTTGTGTGTGTGTGAGGGGGGAGGTGGGTTATTATCCTCAGTTTTCTACTCTCTCCCTGTATTGGAATTATATGTTCACACTTTGCCATGTGAGGTTTTAATGCTCCACATGCTTTATTTTATGTACTTTTCAGTCCCACTGATTTGTCTGTATTCACATGACTTGCTTTGGGCAAGAAAATATGGGCAGACTTACAGGCCAGTTTTGAGCCAGGGCTTTAAGAAGCATTGTTTGTTTCCAGTCTGTGCTTTAATGATCTGTCATGAAAAAAGCATGCTTAGCTAGCTGCTGGTACAAAGAGAATGTAGAGACCCAGGAACAGACCTGAAACCTACTGCAGCCCGAAGCCAAACCAAGTTGCTCAGTACTCTGAAGCAGAGCCACTCTACTAATACATAGACCTGTAATAGAGAAAAACGTGTTGTTTGAGACTACTGAGCTTGGGAGTGTTTGTTACAAAGCATTGCTGGAGCATTGGTGAAGCAATTGAAGCAATACAACATGATTGTCTAAGCTTTACCCTGGAATGATAAATAACAATGTTCCAGTTACAGGCATATTCACCTGGTAAGTAAACTGTGATCTCTGCATTCAGATATATCCTGCCTGGATTCAGAAAGCATA
>NW_020184021.1:0-974 GCF_003031525.2 Neophocaena asiaeorientalis asiaeorientalis | reverse complement strand
TCAACTATATGCTGCCTACAAGAGACTCACTTCAGCTTTAATGACACACACAGTCTCAAAATGAAGGGCTTGAAGAAGATATTCCATGCAAGTGGAAACCAAAAGAAAGTGAGAGTAGCTATACTTAGACAAAATAGACCTTAAACCAGAAATGGTATGAGAGAAAAAGAAGGTCATTAAATAATGATAAAAGGGATCAATTCATCAAGATGATATGACAATTGTAAATGTACATGCATACAGCATTGGAACACCTAAATATATTGAGCAAATAGTAACAGATCTGAAGGGATAAATAGGCAACAATACAATAATAGTATGGGACTTCAGTACCCCTCTTTCAGCAATGGGTAGATCACAGAGACACAAAATCAATAAAGAAACATTGAAATTGAACCATGTTCTAGACCAAACGAACCTAACAGACATATTTAGAACATTCTATCTAACAGCAGCAGAATACACATTCTTCTCAAGTGGACACAGAACATTTTCCAGGATAGTTCACATAATAGGCTCCAAAACGAGTCTTAGCAAACTTAAGAAGATTTAAATCATACTAAGTACCTTATCCAACCATAATGTTATGAAAATAGAAATCAGCAAGAAGAGAGCTGAAAAATCTACAAATACGTGGAAATGAAACAACACACTTCTAAACAAAGGATGGGTCAAAGAATAAATCAAAAGGGAAATTTAAAAATATCTTGAAACAAATGAAAATAAAAATAGAACTATGGGATGCTACAAAAACAATTCTGAGAGGGAATTTTACAGTGATAGATGCATATATTAAGAAATTAGAACAATCTCCAAAAAAATCTAACATTACACCTCAAGTAACTAGAAAAAGGAGAACAAATTAAGCCCCAAATTAGCAGAAGGATGGGAATAATAAAGATCAGAGAGGAAATAAGTGAAATAGAGACCAGAAGAACAATAGAAAAGATCAATGAAACTAAGAGCTGATTTTT
>NW_020184020.1:0-974 GCF_003031525.2 Neophocaena asiaeorientalis asiaeorientalis | reverse complement strand
CCTGGTGGTCTAGCAGCTAGGATTCCTGGTTTTCATCCAGGATACCCGGGTTGAATTCCTGGGCAGGGAACTAAGATCCCACTTCAGGACTGCTCACTGCTGTCTCTCCGAGAACAAGTCCTCCACCCATGGCACTTCTGGGTTGGGGGCTACAGTGTCTCTCGGGATCCCCAATCCCAGACCTAATGCTGAAGGTACGGGACAGCCCAGGGGGCGCCTACAGGGTATGAGGGTTAGTGTCCCCCAAAGATGGGACGACCAGTCTCAGCCCACACACAGCAGTGGACAGGCTGCACGCTCTCTCTCACCTAGAGGGCCATTTTCAGGCTCCAGTGACCATCGTGAACTCTGTCCCCTGGGGGACAGCTGTGGCCGGAATAACAACTGCCCGCTGACCGTGCACGTTACACTGGCCTTTGGTCAGATATCAAGGCCACGGATGGAGCCACGGAGAGGAGGAGGGAAGAGGTGGAAGACAGAGGTCTGGAGGGGAGGTCACCCCGGCAGGTAGGCAGGACGAGGCAGGGGCTGGGATGCAGGCTGCGCCCAACCACACACTCTCCAGGGTCAGGAGAGGTGCCCACCAGGGTAGGGACACCCAGAGGGCTCAAGCGAGGGACCCGGTACCCGGGCTGCGGTGGGCAAACCAGGCATAATCCCTGCAGAAGGTGGAAAGCCGTGACAGCTGGGGTGTGCACTCTGTCCCCTGGGTCCAAGGGCACCACTCACCACACCCCACACACCCACAAGAGACACCCCGGCTGCATCTGGACTCCCCCAGGCCCTCTGAGACAGAAACCACCCAGAAGAAAAGGGAACTTCAGGAAGCAAGTCGTGCCACACGGTTTCAATCCACTTCTTAATATTTGCAGGCTTGTGGGCAAGGAGTTCACACTTCCAGGAACTGGTTACCAGTCCTAGTAAACAGGGCTACAGACACAGAGCACAGCCCTGAAGAGCCACATGTGCCTGGG
>NW_020184019.1:0-973 GCF_003031525.2 Neophocaena asiaeorientalis asiaeorientalis | reverse complement strand
GCAATAGGAGATGGAGGGCAAGCTGAAATTTCACTCACGCCGGACGTTGATGGAATGCACGTTCACATCTTTGAAAGTTCACAGCCTGAAGGTTCATATGTAGGGGACTTGCTGTAAAATAAACTAAACATATTAGTTGCAGGCTAATGGCCTTCCACGATGAGCTTCAATCTGGCTTCCCATAACTTTATTTTTCATTTTTCATTATTCCCCTTCACACATTTTTCACTTCAATAAAAAATTAACCCTTTGCCATTTTACATATAGACTAAATTTTCTTGACTCTGTATGGTTGTTTATCCCGTTCCTGGATTTTCCTCTATGTCCAAATCATTTCAGGCTTCACTTATTTGTGGCTTTACCTTGGGCTTTTTCTAAACTAAACAGCTTTCCTTCTGCATATTTCCTGTACAGCTTCTTTCTTTATTTCTTATAAAATCTTATGCAGAGGTCATCTCCTCTACTAGATTATACCCTTTTCTCCTGTATTCATTCTTTCATTCTGTCATCTCATCCTTCCTTCTTTCCTATTTTTAAGTAGTTAATTTGGTCACTTTTTTTCTATATTTCTCTTTTAAATATTATCTCCAAATCTACAGTCTTACTTTGTTTATTCTGAAGCATTTAAGACTCAGACACTTGAGAAATTAATGAATAGCTAAAAGAATGATATATCAGCTGGAGGTAGCAACGATCATGATCATTGCTAATGATCATCTGATTAGTCATGGAGAATCATGATAAACAGGAAGACAAAAGTGAAAAGTTATGAAACAGAATGTTACTTGGACTAACTGCCTGCTTTTGAATCTAAGTTTGGATCAGATTTAAGTTTACTTCTAGACCTCTGATCCCTGGAGGTTAGATTTACAAAAGCACTCATTCTGACCCTTGTATATATTTCACCATATGACAAATGATTGTTCTGTGGAACAGTCATTTTCCTTCCTGTGCAGAAAAAGCCCATTTTTTT
>NW_020184018.1:0-972 GCF_003031525.2 Neophocaena asiaeorientalis asiaeorientalis | reverse complement strand
CAGGCGGACCCTCAACAACTGCGCCACCAGGGAAGCCCTATAAATATATTTTTAAAAAGAAGTCGGAAGGTTATCCAGAGACTAAATACACACGACCCTAAAGGCATTACTAAAATTTGCTTGAATGATTCTGTGCACCGTAGTAGTGCGCACCATGAAATGATGGAATATATTACTAAAATACAAAAGGAGAGGGCCGTAGCTTTGGATCCTTTGCTCCTCACCCACTCCAGCTGTAAAGTATTTGCAAGCTCATCAGTGGGGTTTTTTTTGGTAAAATGTGAGTATTTCTGAAATAATTTCTATTCCCTTTACTGAACAGAAATCTCTGTTGGCCCACCTCTACTTAATTATAGGTTAATCATTATTTTGTTGACATGATACAAGTTAAATTATGCTTCATTGTATACAATGTATAATGAAAAGGATGAATTGAAAAAAGTATCAGAACAAACCTTAGCCCTTGTAAATGCTAATTGATGGCTATAGTGAAATTAGTGTTACTATTAGCAAAGGACAATTTAGATTGCCTTCTGAGAAAATCCTTTCTTATTTCCCTATATAGTCTAGTTTGGGTTTGAAAATAGATTGAGGAGACTTTAGGGACATAAAAATAAGATTTAAAAAAAATTTTAAACCTCTGAAATTTTTATATTTCTCTTTTTGGAAAATTGAGTAAAATTTATTTTATTCCTGGGAATGTATTTAATTGACCAGATAGATTAAAAAGCCCTTCCTGAAAGTGCTGGTCATGCCGTTAGAGAACTGAAAACATCTGAGGCAAAGAAGATGCAACTAGTCACATTAGGGAACAACAAAAAATAAATGTTCAGGTAGGATATTAAAGGAAAAAGCGATAAACAATCCTTTACAAAAGAAGAAACTTGACAGGAAAGAAAGTACAGTATTTTTTGTTATTAATAAAAGGACCGGGGCTTCCCTGATGGGGCAGTGGTTGAGAGTCCGCCTGCC
>NW_020184017.1:0-972 GCF_003031525.2 Neophocaena asiaeorientalis asiaeorientalis | reverse complement strand
GTATTATTGGGACTGTGAAAGGGGTAAATAGATTTTCGTTCCTGTGATGTTTCAAGGAGTTTGTTGTACTTTGGTGTGTGTTAATTTGGGGTAGAGGGAGTAGACGTGTTTTGAAATTTTTAGCTGGAATAGTGTGACAAGGGTTAGGAATATAGATAGGATAGTAAGGAGTCATGTTGATGTATCCAGTTTTAGCATGTCATTAAGGGGAGTTCTACGGCTCTCAATCTTTAAAAAAAGTTAACGCTAGTTTAGCTTCTTAGTGAGGTTATAGTTGTAGTTATATAGCAGGTCATTTTTCAAAGTTCTCTAGGGGAACTAGTTCGAGAACGATTAGTATGCAGCTGTGATTTGAGCCACAGATTTAACACTGTCCGTAGAATAGACCTGTTCGTGTTGATATTAAAGTTGTTTGGTTTAGGCGTCCAGGGATTACATCTGTTTTTAGGCCTAGGGAGGGGACAGCTCATGAGTGTAGTACGAATTCGGAGGAGACTAATATTCAGTTTGTTATTTACATGGGTAGGACCATTCAATTGTCCACTTCTAGTAATCGTAGTTCTCGGTTTTAGGTCTGAGGTTGGAATTATGTAGGAGTCGAAGTTTAGGTCTTCATAGTCGGTGTATTCATAACTTCAGTATCACTGGTGTCCTCTTCTTTTTACGGTAAGAGAGGGGTTATTGATTTCGTCTATTTAGAGAATTCGTGGGAGGGCAGGGAGATTAGGATTAAGATAATGGCTGGGAGGATGGTTCAAATAATTTCTACTTCTTGGGCGTCTATTGTACTAGTGTGTGTTAGTTTGGTTGTAAGTATTAGCGTGATAATGTAGAGGACTGGAGAGCTAATTAGGGAAGCGATTATTAATGTGTGATCATGAAAGGGTAGGAGTTCTTCTATAATAGGTGATATTACCTCTTGGAAGCCTACTTGGAAGGGATATGCCATGGAGATATACAGGATTTTCACTT
>NW_020184016.1:0-972 GCF_003031525.2 Neophocaena asiaeorientalis asiaeorientalis | reverse complement strand
AGAGAGGGTACCCCAGTTTTGGCAGTAGTGGTAGAAAAGGCCAAGAGGGTCCTGCCCACCCAGGAGACGGCTGCATAAGTCAGCCCGTTGTTTTCCCAGAGATTTGTAGGCTCCCCTTTCCAGAGTGAAGGCGGTACAGAGGGACCTGTCAGGTCTCAGTAGACGGCTCACCTCCAGGGAGGTCCCACTTTGTCCTTAAGGGAATAATGGGAAATGTCACTTCATACTCCTAGAGGATTAGAACAAGAGTTTGTGGCATTCTTTTGATTCCTGGATCCAGCTAGAGATGGTAATTTGGCTTTTGTTTTGTCTTAATTGAGAAGAAGAGAAGGCTGTGTCCACGGTGCAGAGGGGTTGAGGTTGAGTGTGCTGTGTTGGAGCTGGGAGCGGAGCCACTGCACTTCGTGTACCTGTGACGGCAGTGGGTGTTGTCTAGCCATCCGTGTCCTCTAGGACGTGTGGACGAAGCCTGCCTTTCATTAGACTGAGATATTCTTGTACATCACCTTCTGGCCGCCTTCCTGTCTGCTGTCCCACGCCTTTTTCCCATTACTATGATCAGAAGTTGAGAAATACTATGACCTGAGTATTATGACCTGTAGCTGTGTTGCTGTTTAGCATCTGTTAAAGTCCTGCTTTCCAGCTTTGCTCTTATTTATTCTTAAAAATCTTGCCTTGTGGGATATATCTTTCCAGCACTGAGTGCTTAAGCCTTCCCAAGACAAGGCTTTGGTGATAGGTCCCATTTTAAAATGCCTCTAACAATCTAATGACCATATGTGGACCCTGCAGAAATGTCAAGCCCTTGCCTTGGAGGAGTGTAATAATGTGCTGTGCGGGTGGATTGCTGAGTTTTCCTCTAATGAAGTGCCCTGAAGGTGCTTCACCGTTCAGTGGTCATTGTTCTCTCTTCCCTTCCCCGCTCTACAGAGGTTCAAGCGGTCCTGCTTACTGACATTTTAGTTTTCCTTC
>NW_020184015.1:0-958 GCF_003031525.2 Neophocaena asiaeorientalis asiaeorientalis | reverse complement strand
TACTCACGTAACACCAACAATGCCTTCGCCGGGCTTGGTGATGCTTTCCTGCCACTTGGTGTTGGGTCCCACACGGAGATGGTTCACTTGACTACACAGATTCTGCAGAACAGGCAGCAACTCAGAGTTAGGTATATGCGAGTTGTCACTTGCTTTCTTTGGTAACAAAGAAGATACTGCATTCTTAAGATCATTCTCAGGAAGAGAATGGTTTTGTGAGACAATTTTACACTTTTGGAGGCTTGTCATATTTCCTCCACCAGCTGGCTGCGTACTTTTATCAATGTAAGCTTTTAAGTCTTCGGCCACGTTTCCAGATGTCAATCCAGTCCTGGAAGGGAAAGGTGTGGGGGATGACTTGTCGAAGGCCCCTGAAACAGATGATGATTGCAGTCCGATCATGTGCTTGTATCCAGTGCTTCCCAAAACTGACTGAAGCTGCTGTCCGATGGGAATACAATTCTAAGCAAGGGAAATAAGAAATGTTATTATTAACATGAGTGATAATGACAGGTAACCTCTGGAGTAACTCAGAGTCAGGCAACCTGCCTACTTTCATTTGATCCCCAGAACTTTCACATGGAGTAGGCTATAGCTACTATCCCAATATCAAGTTAGGAAACCAAGACTAAAGTTAACTTGGCCAAGGTAACACAGCTAGTCAGTGGCAGAAGCAGGACTGGAACCCAGGCCACCGAACTCCAGAGTCAGGACTTCTAATCATTTCACTAGTTTTGCTAAGGAAAATATTCAAATAAATACAAACATACTTAGTAAAATTGCACGGCCTTATTTTAATGTTTCCTTAATTTACGGTAATAAAATCGAGTACTCTCAATTCAGTCACAGTAATTGATAACTTTCATAGAATTAAAAATCATCTGCCTTGCACAGGAATAAAGATGCAGACGTAGAGAATGAGCTTGAGGACACGGGGAGGGGGAAGGGTAAGCTGGGA
>NW_020184014.1:0-965 GCF_003031525.2 Neophocaena asiaeorientalis asiaeorientalis | reverse complement strand
GTTTGCCTTCATTACTCAAGAATATTTTTACTGGGTAACGAATTTTAAGTTGCCAGTTATTTTCTTTTAACATGTCAATGTGCAGTTCCATTGTTTGCTGATTTCCATCATGTTTCTTGATGGAGTCAAGTGTAAGTCTTATAGCTACTCCTTTGAAGATTTGTCTTTGGTTTTGGCAATTTTACTCTAACGTGCATGGTGGGGTTTCCTTTGTGTTTTTCCTCTATGGAGTTTAAAGTGCCTCTTGAATCTGTAACTAGGTGTCTTTTATAAGTTTATAAATTTTGCAGCTATTATCTCTTCAAATTTTCCTTCCCCCATTCTCTAGTTCCTGCTTTTTAGGACTCCAGAGACTCATATTTTGGCTCTTTTCACTGTGTCCCATATGTTCTATCTTTTAGCTTCAATCTATGAATTTGCTTCAATCTAGATATTTTGTACTGACTACTATTCCAATTTATTAATCTTCTCTTCATCTATGTACAATCTGTTCTTCAATCCACTACTACATTCTTAATTTTAGTTATTTTTCAATGCTAGAATTTCTTCTTTTTTAAATATTTCAATTGTATGGTGAAATTCTGCATTTTCTCCTCTATTTTATTGTACATGTTAGTCACAGTTATTTTAAAGCCCATTTCTGATTTTGTTCACCTGTAGGACTGTTTCTATTGTCTAGTTTTCTCTTACTCCTGTTTTTGGCATATCTAAATTTTTATTGAATCCCAGCCATTGTGAGTGAAAAAATGTTAGTGGTTCTGGATGATGATATTCTACTCCAGAGATTCATCTTGTCTTTTGGTAGGTATCTAGAGTGTGGGGGACATCACCATGATCCATTCACAAACTTTGCAGACTTGTGTCTGGGATGCAGTTTTTATGAGGTTCAGCCTACACTTTGTTCATATCTACCATTATAGGTATTGCTCTTTGTGTCCCAACTGAGAGCCTAGGACATTTTAGTC
>NW_020184013.1:0-968 GCF_003031525.2 Neophocaena asiaeorientalis asiaeorientalis | reverse complement strand
GGCCGGGGCAGAGTTCGCGCCAGCACCTGCCGGGCTGCGGGGCGAGATGGCGCCGGGGAGGGGCGAGCGGCAGGAGCCCGGGCGGCAGGAGCTGGGGGCTGGGACGAGGTCCCCGCGGTTCTCACGCCTCTGCCTGCCGCCCCCTCCCCGCCAGGTGCACCTGATGAAGCCTGACGCGGTGCCCAAGGCGTGCTGCGCGCCCACCAAGCTGAGCGCTACCTCCGTGCTCTACTACGACAGCAGCAACAACGTCATCCTGCGCAAGCACCGCAACATGGTGGTCCGCGCCTGCGGCTGCCACTGAGGCCCCGCCCCGCCTGCTGCGCCGCCCCTACCGGGTCAGGTCAGCCCTCCGCAGGGGGCACCCCCCAGCGCCCTCACAGCTCAGGCAGGGCGGCAGCGAGGGCGCCCCTCCGCTGCCCACATCCTGCCAGGGGCTGGTCCTCCCCAGGCCCCTCTGCCCCGCCCCCGCCCGGCGCCTGAGGCGGTGGTGGAACTGCGGCCTGGTGGTCTGCGTCCACAGCAGGGTCCTACCCCAGCCCCTCCCCAGAGGCACGGGCTGACCGTTCTTTGGGGCTGGCAGAGAGTCCTGTCTGAGGACCTGCACTTGTCCACTGCTGGCCCAGCTGTGGGCGGATGTGGGACGAACTCAGAGGCACCTGCAGCCCAGGATGGCCACCTCAGGCCCTTCACCGTCCCCGACAGGGTCTGGGGATGTGTAGACAGGTCCTGGTCCATCTCCAGATGCCTGCCCTTCCCAGGTGCAAAACTGGGCATTTCTGGGCACTTCTGTTAGAGTGTGGAGTTGCCCTTGGTGGGCTATATTTGTGGATCTGAATTACCAAACCGCTGGCCACAAGGAGGCATGTGGGTCGCCTCCAGAAAGAGCTAAATGAACAGCATGATTTAGGGCCAAGGCCGATGGCATTCATCTTCCCTGTCTTCCTCCCTTGACCTGCCTCTGCTGT
>NW_020184012.1:0-966 GCF_003031525.2 Neophocaena asiaeorientalis asiaeorientalis | reverse complement strand
ACTGGTCGAGCAGGGGATGTACAGAGAGCAAGAGAACAGCCGCTTTGGGTGGCCTCATCATACACACTTGTACATACTAAGATGTTCAAGCACTATTTTAAATCAGTATTTGATGTGATGGGGGGAAAGTACAAGAGCACAAAGCACCTAAACATGGGAAGTGAAGGCTGGTAGGCCCATGTGGAATCAATCGCACTTCAGTAGCTGCGCCCAGCCCAGCCCGCGCAATGATTTGTGGGCATGCGGCTTTGAGGCGCATCAGTTTCTCACTCTCCCCATCACCAACATTTGCCTTCTGCACCCCAAAAGCTAAGAGAGTAAAGATGATGAAACCTCACATCTAGATTTTTGGGGCCAAGCACCCCACTCACAGCCGAAAAAGGGTACTCACTCTACCCCCAAACCCAGATTATGTAAGACCTAATTCATGCTGAAGGTTTACTGGTGAGACCACTCCCATTGCCTCCATTCTGAGCTTGCAGGGTTCAGAAAGCAGAGCGGGGAAGATGGGAATCTAATAGCCGCTTACAAGAACCCTTCTGAAACAGGCTCTGGGGACTGACTCCAGGGGAGACTTCCTATATTACACACACACTCACACATGTACACATGCACAGAGTTGCTTTTGCTCTGAGAGGAAAGGTGCTGAGGGAGGCATTGTAAACTATTGTCAAAGCATACAAACTCATCTTATCCCTGAGTCGTCACCATAAGGATAATAACCATGACAAAAATAATAGCAGCTACTAGTTATTGAACACCTGCTGGTGCCAACAGGGTACTAGTGACTTAAATCATTGTGTTTACTCCTAACAGCCCTGTGAGTTGACTAGATTTTCCAATGAGGAAACTAAGCCTTAGAGAGGTAAAGTAACATGTCCAACAGCACCCAGCAGAGCCAGGATTTCTACCCAGATCTGTCCAATTCCAAGACCAGCGTTCCTTCCACCTCATCCAGAAATTCAC
>NW_020184011.1:0-964 GCF_003031525.2 Neophocaena asiaeorientalis asiaeorientalis | reverse complement strand
CATTATAAATCAACTATACTCCAATAAAATTTTTAAAAATATATGAGTCCTTTATCAGATGTGTCTTTTGCAAATATTTTCTCAGTCTGGCTTCTTACTCTTTTCATATTTTTTTTTGCAGAGCAGAATTCTTAATTTTAATGAAGTCTGGCTTAGTGATTTCTTTCATGGATTGTGCCTTTAGTATTGTATCTAAAAGGTCATCACCATACCCAAGGACATCTAGGTTTTCTCCTTTGTTATTTTTTAAGGGTTTTTATCATTTTGTGTTTTGCATTTAGATATATGCTCCATCTTGAGTTAATTTTTGTGAAAAATCTAAGGTTTGTGACTAGATTTCACTTTTTTGCTTGTGGATGTCCAGTTGTTCTATCACCATTTGCTGAAAAAAAACATCTCTTCTGCATTGTGCTGCCTTTGCTCCTTTGTTGAAGATCAGTGCACTACATTTATCTGGGTCTATTTATGTGGTTCTGTTCTGTTCCACTAATCTAATTGTCTATTATTTCAATACTACACACTCTTGATTACTGTAGCTTTATAGTAAATCTTGAAGTAGGATAGTGTGTCTTCCAACTTTGTTCTCCTTCAGTACCGGGTTGGCTGTTCTGGGTCTTTTACTTCTCCATATATACATTAAAATCAGTTTGTTGATATCTACAAAATACCTTACTGGGATTTTGATAGGGATCACTCTGAATTTATAGATCAATGTTGGTAAGAACTGACCTCTTGACAATATTGAGTCCTCCTATCCATGAAAATGGAATATCTCTACATTAATTTAGTTCTTTGATATCTTCCATCAGAATTTTATAGTTTTCCTCATATATATCGTACACATATTTTGTTAGACTTATATCTAAGGTATTTTATTTTTAGGGGGTACTGATGGAAATAATTTTTTTAATATTTAAAGACAATTTTTTTTTTTTTTGTAGTACATGGGCCTCTCACTGTTGTG
>NW_020184010.1:0-966 GCF_003031525.2 Neophocaena asiaeorientalis asiaeorientalis | reverse complement strand
CAAGATTTTGTTACCTAGTGCTATAGGAACTAACAACTGTTTGATAGAAATACTATAAAAATGATTAGAGCAAAGCTCAGTCATTTCAATTATTCTGAAAATTGTTTTAAGCTTTTGAGGGCCATTAAGTTACCTCCTTATTATCCAAAGACCAAACGAGGGAAAAAAATATCTTTATCATTGTTTTAGATTCCTTGCAAATAACTGACATATCTCAAGTTTTACAACAAAATAAATGATTAAATATTTACTTCAATTAATCTTTTAAAATTCTCTTCTTAAGATTTTAAAAATCTGGGGTACTTGTCCAACACTTACATTGAATGAGTCTTAATAAATTTCAAAAAAATATGAAAGGACAAGAATCCTTTTGCCTCCCAACTTTAGAATATTAAGGTTTGCATTTTCTTTCTAAATCTTGTGTTGTTTGTTTTTAAAAATATTTTACAAACCTAATAACACAGACAACAATGTGTTGATTATTTATATTCATAGACAAATATTTAATATCTGCTTCAGACAAAGAATGCCTAGGAAAAGAGAAAGTGATAGGTCAAGTATACTATATATTTATATGACTACATATATATGTTAGGCCTCCTGCTAGATTCTTTTACAAGCAGTTAGAAAAATTAGAACTTTAAAAAAAAGCTCAGTACAATTCCATCAATCAAACACAGAGGATTAATCTAAGAAATTTGCTGACATAAGGAAACATAAAGTGCTCGTTATTAAAGACTGCCAATATTTTGTAGCTTCTCCACCAAGTAATAAAACTATAAGTACAGAGTACATCAGCAGCCCTAATAAAATTGGTAGGTCTCCTCAGTCTGATAGGGTAAGAAGTAAAACACAGATGAGCTACCCACAAATGAATAACCTAATATCAATCACTTCTTCTTGGCTATCATGGAAAAGCTGAGGGCAGGTCGTGTTTTCATTGTAATTTGTCTCTAGGTTTTGTTT
>NW_020184009.1:0-964 GCF_003031525.2 Neophocaena asiaeorientalis asiaeorientalis | reverse complement strand
TGGGCTTTGCTGACAGAGTGAATGTGGAGTGTGATTAAGAAGATGAGGACCGAACAGTACATTTTCAGCTCTGTAAGCAAGAGCTGCATGGTGTTGACCCTGCAGGCTTTGTTAAGACTTTGAATTTTGTGATAATTAGAAAATCATTCAAGACATTTAAGCCGGAAGGTAACGTGATCTTATTTATTCAATTATTTCAGTTTACAGTTAACTCAACTGCTTTGTAGAGAATGGGTGGTAAGGATGGAGCAGGTGTAGGGGAGGGAGTGAGAAGTGGCTCAGTTCAGGAAAGATTTTGGAAATAGGGCTCACAGGCCTTGCTGCTGGATTAAATGTGGAGGGATCTAAGAAAGCAATATCAAGGATGAATCCTAGGCTTTCGGCTGCCCAAAGAATTGGCTAGATTAACTGGAAGTTATTAACTGAATAAAGGAATCTTTTGGAAGAATTCCCCCTACTCAGGGTGGAATGTGGCTGAATTATGGACCATTCCTGTGTCTCTTTGGGGAATCTTGGACATAATGCAATTTACTTAGAAATACTTATCTTACCTAAGTAGAATGATATGTGAATATATAAACATATACATCCACAAATATACTTCTATATACAATATAGAAACCTTTTCTGATTGTTCTATATACTTTGCTTTTTTGAGTGCAAGTCCTTTGATTTGTTAGACCCTCTTGTGCCTTTTTCGTGGCTCTGACCTTTCTCATATGTTTGGCAATTAATTGGAAACCCAAACACCCCTGCCCTGGCGGTCCTTTGCCAGAGCAGTGGTTCCTGCGGGAGGGGTGCTCTCACGGATGCAGCTTTGGTGAGGGAAGACCTTGGCTTCCTGCAGCAAATTTGCATTTCCTTCCTTTTCCTGGGGGTGGGGTGGTCCCCGCAGCCTCTTGTGCGGGGAGAGTTCCAATTTGTCACTCAAGGGTGGCCACTTGTTCATGAACCTGTGTCTTGT
>NW_020184008.1:0-959 GCF_003031525.2 Neophocaena asiaeorientalis asiaeorientalis | reverse complement strand
GATGATCATATGATTTTTATCTTTCATTTTGTTAATGTGGTATATTACATTGACTGATTTCTGGTTGTTAAACCATTTTTGCATCCCTGGAATTAGTCCCACTGGATGAAGATGTATGCTTCTTTTAATATGTTGTTGGATTCTGTTTGCTAATGTTTTTAGAAGATTTTTACATCTATGTTTATGAGAGATATTGGCCTGTAATTTTCTTTCCTTGTAGTGTCCTTGTAGTGTCTGGTTTTGGTATCGGCAATGCTGGCATCATAAAATGAGTTTGTGTTCTCTCTTCTTTTATTTTTTGGAAGAGTTCCAGAAGAATTACTATTAATTCTTTAATGTTTGTTAGAATTCACTAATGAAGCAGGCTGGCCCTCGGCTTCATTGTGGGATGTTTTCAATTACTGATTCAATCTCCTTCCTAGTTTTCAGACTGTACTGATTTTCTACTTCTTTATGATTCAGTCTCAGTAGGTTGTACGTTTCTAGGATTTCTATATTTCTTCTAGGTTTATCCTATTTTTGGCATATAATTGTTCACAGCAGTCTCCTATGACCTTTGTATTTCTGTAGTATTTCTACAGTTTGTTTTGGGTTTTTTTAGTCTCTTACATTTATTTCTGCTCTGATCTTTGAGCTTAGTTTGTCTCTTTTTCTAGTTCTGTGAAGTATTAAATTAGGTTGTTTATTTGAAATATTTTTTGTTTTATGATAAATGCCTTAAGTTGTGGTATGTGGTATTTTCATCTTGTCTCAAGGTAAATTTTTTATTTCCCTTCTTTTTAAAATTGAAGTAGAATTGACTTACAATATTGTGTTAGTTAGAAGTATACAGCATATTGATTCGATTATAAATATATATATACATATATAAATATATACCTGTATATATATTCTTTTTCAAATTCTTTTCCACTATACGTTGTTACAAGATACTGAATATAGTTCCCTGTGCTATACAG
>NW_020184007.1:0-959 GCF_003031525.2 Neophocaena asiaeorientalis asiaeorientalis | reverse complement strand
TTGTAAAGCAATTATACTCCAGTAAAGATGTTAAAAAATATGATAAGCCCTGGAAACTACATAAATAAAAGAGAATCGAAACAAAGAATGCAATGGATCTCTGTAATAGCATTACGGAACAGCAGAAGAGAAAAACATGTGGCTTATAACATCAAACTAAAAGATTCTCACAAAACAATGCAAAATGAAAAAGAAATAGAAATTTTGATAAAGCAATTATAGATATGGAGATTAGGTCCAGAAGTTCAACATCCATGTAACAGGAGTTCCAAAAGACCAGAAAGTATAGAGAAGAGGAAGTTAATAAATCAATAATAGATGATAATTCCCCCCGAATGATAAAAGGTATTATTCTTCAGATGGAAAGATAAGTGCTAAGCAAGGTAAACAAAGAAGACATATATAAAATGCATTGTGGTGACATTTTGCCAGAATAAATTAAAAAAAGGATTTAAAAAAGTCCCAAAAGCTTCCATAAAGAAGAAAAAAGCAACAAAACCAGTAAAGTTAGTAGTTAAGGCTAAATAACTGTAGATACATAAGGTCAAAGTATTTTTTTATAATTACTTAGAACTAAAATCTTGGGAGATATCAACTTGAGATGCAACGGGAAAGAAATTGTAAAGTTGCAAAGGTTATTGTCTAAAACAAGGGAATATATAGATTCTAATGAAATTTAGACTTTGATTTATAAAAAAGGATATAAATGTGTATGTTGAGAACTAACCAGATCCACAGAAAGAGCATATTCACCTTTGAAAGTACAAGAAGAAAAATAAAAGAACAAATCAAATCATCAACCCAGCTAAAAGGAAGAAAAGAAAAATGAAAGAAGAAAAATGACAAAAAACATAAAAATGATAGCAGTACTACGGAAAAATGTACCAGTAATTACAGTAAATATTAATAGGTTAAATTACTCTATTAGGGAAAGACCCTGTGAATGAAAAATTTTTTTA
>NW_020184006.1:0-963 GCF_003031525.2 Neophocaena asiaeorientalis asiaeorientalis | reverse complement strand
GTGAAGCACATGGCATTTTTAGGGCAATGAAATTATTTTGTATGATATTCCAATGGCGAATATATGGGATTTGTATTTGTCAAAAACCATAAAGCTATACAAAATAAAGAGTGAAATCTGATGTAAACTATGAACTTTAGTTAATGATAAGGTGTCAATATTGGTTTATCAATTTTAGCAAATGTGCCACACTCATTCAAGATGTTCCTAATAGAGGAAACTGTAAGAGGAGGTGAGAAAGTGTATTAGATCTCTCTGTATTTTCCACTCAATTTTATATAAACTTAAAACTGATACAAAAATGTATCAATTAATGATATTTTTAAAAGCAACACATTAAATTCAGGTTTTCCATAGCTACCTCTTATGTACAGCTACTTTGTTGAATATCTTTATTGTTTTTGCATCACTTGTTGCCATCAGTAAATGAATAATGGTCTCTGAATCATATAATTCCTACCATTTCAAGTCTTGAAAAGTTGTCTCTATCTGTTCATTACCCTGAAAAGCCCCCTTTTTCTATACAGGCATATGTAATATATAGTGGTTAACTTTCTTGATAGTGAAAGCCTAAATTAATCAGCTTTAATCAGTGCCTAGCAGGGTAGTTCTTTCAGTTTGCCAGGACCTATAAATTGTTTACTTGAATTTCTTACTTTTTTTTTGAATTTCATGTATTTATATTAATTTTAGATAAATCATTTATAAAAGTGTACTTTGTTATTTGTTTAAGAGTGAAACATTTGAAAATGCACTGTGAAGCAAATACATATAGACAAATTAGAATATATTTCAAATGTTATATTACATAAACATACTTTTCGCTCAGTATTGGGTAAATTATTTCACTTCACCCTAAAGATAGAAACATGAATTATATGGTTTTTGATAATTAATTTGATCATTGTTTGATTTACACTGGTTATTATTATTATTATTATTATTATTATTTTTTTTTTTTTG
>NW_020184005.1:0-938 GCF_003031525.2 Neophocaena asiaeorientalis asiaeorientalis | reverse complement strand
TCTCAACCACTGCGCCACCAGGGAAGCCCAACAAATGCATTTTATTGCATTTCATACCAAGTGTAGTGGGACAATGCAGGAAGTAGTAAATATCCAATTCTCTCAAATTCATCCTCTATACTGGTGCCAGAGGATCTTTCTAGATCCCATCTCCTATATTATAAAGGCTAAAATCCCTAACCTCACTAGCCAAGTCCCCCATGACCTGGATTTTCATCCCCTACTTTGTCCCTATTGCCCCTATTCTTCAGCCATACTAAATACTTGTGAACATTCCAGGCTTTGTCATGTTTCCAGGCCTTTGTATTTGCTTTTCTGCCAAAAAAGCCTTTCTCTTGTTTGCGGGTGTGTCTGGTGAATCACCTCCTCTATGAAATCTCCCCTGCCCTCTAAGTTTGGATGGTCACACTCCTTCTTTTGTTGTCACATAATACTTGCAACCAGCTTCTACTAGGGCACCTGCCACAACCAAATGTGTTGATTCATTTATTTTATAACAGCTTTATTGAGAGTATTCACATACTATACAATTCACCCATTTAAAGTGTACAACTGAATTGACTTTTATTATATTCACAGAATTGTACATCTATCACCACAATCAATTTTAAAACACTTTTATTATCTCAAAGAGAAACCACACATTTCTAAGCCATCACCCTTCAACCTCCCTTTCCTCCATCTCCCTAGCCCCAGGCAACCTTCAATCTCTACTCTGACTCTATAGATTTGCCTCTTCTGACATTTTGTATAGGTGAAACCATATAACACATGGTCTTTTGTGACTGAGTTTTTTCTCTTAGCATAATGTCTCCAAGGTTCATCCATGTTGTAACATGTGTCAGAACTTCATTCCTCTTTATGGCTAAATACTATTCTATTGTAAGAATAGCCCACATTTTATTTATCCATTCATCAGGTGATGGACATTTGGGTTG
>NW_020184004.1:0-962 GCF_003031525.2 Neophocaena asiaeorientalis asiaeorientalis | reverse complement strand
CCTATGGTAAAAACCGACCTGGTCAATGACTGTCAGCTTCCCTAGTTTTTTCCCTCACGTCCAACTCAGGACCAACAGAGAAAGCCAAATGCGCTTCCAAAATGGTCACATAAGGTGCCCTGCCTCCAGCTTCCCCAAGCCAACAGCTGCCCGTCAGAGCACTCCTGAAGCCTTCCCCTTTTTTTCCCTATAAAGCTCTCCACTGCCCTGCCTGCCTTTGAGTCTCTGCCAATCACAAGGGATGGTGCCCGTCTCCCTTGCTATAGCAAGCTCTGAATAAATAGCCTCTGTTTATTCTCATTTGGGTGATCTGCATTGATTTCCACAAGAGATGGTGCTCTATTCTTTTTTCTTTTACTCACTGATTATCCTAATGCAGCAGTTTCCAGTGGAGGGGGATTTTGCCCCTCACCCACCTCCCTGAACGAGGGACATCTGGCATTCTCTGCACACAATTTGGGTTTTCACAACTGGGGAATACTACTGGCATCGAGTGGGTAGAAGCCATTGTAGGAATGGGCTAAACGTCTACAATGCACAGGAATATCTCCAGCAACAAAGAATAATCTGGACCAAAATGCAAATAGTGCTGATCTAATGGCAGAAATTTCTAGCCCCCGTGCAGTAGAGAGGTGTTGTGTGGAGGTGTTTCTTTTTTTCTTAATCTGAGTGGGACAGTAATACTAAAATAAGAGGTAGCCAGCAATCTGTGTATTTATTCCAACTAGGCTTGGTCTGGTAGCAAAGAAAGTCCTTATTTCTGCTTCCAAAAAAGAATGTGACCTCCCTTACCCTGAAGGAGCAGGGAAGTCTAGCATTTCATTTTGTTTCTCTGCTTAGTAACTCCTAGAAATTTATAGTGTATGTAAAAATACGTTAATATATTTACATCTATTTATATATACATATGAAATATGACTATAACATGAAATTTTGACATATGAATTGTGGAAATGATCTCT
>NW_020184003.1:0-876 GCF_003031525.2 Neophocaena asiaeorientalis asiaeorientalis | reverse complement strand
ACACACACACACACACACACACACACACACATCCCTTTGTGAGATTAGTCTTTCATGTGGTGGCAGAGAGCTTGACGAAAAATGATATATCCTTATATGGCTGCCACGACTCTCTGCTGTTATAACTGCCTTTTTTTACATGAACTAACCCTGGCATGTCGAGGGTGCTTATTAATTTAAGGGATACTTTCAGGGGAATTTAATCCGAAATAACATTAGCTTAAGGTAAAGTTTTGTTTCTCTATCTCACAAAATAAATGCAGGGGAAGGCAGTCTAGGGATGGTCTGGTGATTCTCTCATTTCAGATAGGACTGCTTCTCCTTTCTGCTTTCTGTTCTGCCATTCATTTTTTTTAAATCTAATATTCATAAATTATTTTTTATTGAAGTATAACTGATACTTTACTTATTTATTTATTTTTATCAAAGTAAAGTTTTCTCTTCTGACATTCTTAAATTTATTTCATGATCCAAGACTTCCCTGCTGGAGTACAAAGGAAGGAAGACCAGAAATGGACACCGTCTCTCTTTTTAAGGAGAGTTCCTGGGAAAATTATCATGGCGTCCATCTCATTACTCTTCTCTTATTCACATGGCCCGGTGGACCTGCAAGGGAGGCTATGAAATGCAGTTCTTTGGCTAGAAGCAAAAGCGTTTTTGAATAAAATTAGAGTTACATGACTGAGGGAGACAATGAATAACGGAGCAGGAAGCCAACAGACTGTGCCTAGCAGTGATATTTCACTTTTTTTTACTTTGAAATATATATTTTAAACAATGCAGACTGTTCTGAGGCAATTTTCATCTTTAAAACTGTGTGTCCATAATTGTTACTTCTAAATTTTTCTTCTATTTCTTTGCACCAACTTTTTTTTT
>NW_020184002.1:0-950 GCF_003031525.2 Neophocaena asiaeorientalis asiaeorientalis | reverse complement strand
ATTGGCAGACAGATTCTTAACCACTGTGCCACCAGGGAAGTGCCACTCCAGACCACTTTTGTTTTACTTAATTTTAAATCCTTTTTTTAAAGACCTCAAACTTACCGAATAGTGCCAAGCACAGTTCACAGAGCTTCCCACCACCACCATTTCAGGGTAAGTTGCAGACTTGAAACCCACGGGGCCTGAATGCCCAGAGCACCTTTATTGTGACTTTTCAGCTTGAGAGCTCCCCAAACTCACAGGTGGAATCACTTGCCAGGGGTGATGTAATCTCAGGTGAGGCTTTCCCACCACCGACCCACAGCCTAGACACAGGCTGACCAGCCTTCTTGCTGGTCACTGTGCCCACGGGCAGATTTTTTTCCTCCCCATGCTCACACTTTCGTTGAGATCAGAGTCCCCATAAGCATTCTGACTTCAGTAGGGAATCCAGCTCCCCACCTGTGAGTCATCTTTTCCTGTTACTCCGTGGATGTTGAAATCTCAGCCCCCCTATGTTGCCTCCCAGGCCTGTGGCAAAAGCAGCTCACATGCTTCCTGCTCTGATCCTCAAGCCGCAATAATTTCTTCCTTTCTTGCAAGCTCACTGTGGATGCCAGGCACACTTGGTTCAGAAGTTGGGCTGTTGGAAGGCCTTCTTTGCTTTCTTATTTTGCATTCGGGAAAGTAGAGGGAACTCCTTCCAAAATCCTGATGGTTTATTTGATCGTTCACTTCCAGAAAGGTTTACGAACATCTCCTGTTAGATGGCCAGTGCTGGGTGCTCTGGGGAACCCCTGAAGGAAACAAGACTTGACCCCTTCACAGTTTTTACTTCAAGCTGCCAGTGGTTTTATGTTGCCTTGAGGAAGGGCCAGGATCACAACATTCTTTGAAAGATCCCCTCATTGTTTTTTTGTTTTGTTTTGTTTTGAGGGGGGGCTGTGTTGGGTCTTCGTTGCTGCGCG
>NW_020184001.1:0-959 GCF_003031525.2 Neophocaena asiaeorientalis asiaeorientalis | reverse complement strand
ATGTTTTGAAGTAGAAGGGGATGCAATTAATAATTGTATCAGGACAAGAGGCATAAACTGAGATGTATGGTCCCCCTAAGTACAAAGTCATATTAAATATCCAAGCTCTTGTTTCACACTCCCTGTGTTTCAATCCAAACTCTACCACTTGCTAATTAAGTAAATTATTTCACCTCACTGAGCATTATTTGCAATTTGAGAAAGAGAGTAATATTTACCTTGTAAAATTTGGGAGAATTAAATGAGATGATCAAATTAAAGAGCTTACTTAGCAAATGCCTGGCACATAATCAGTACTCAATAAATGGTAGATGACAATTTGTGTATATTTGGACATTAGTGAATTTTGCTAAAGCATGCCTGCATAATTACACTGAATCCTCTACACTAATGCATCCTCTTGTTTTTCACCCTAACCAACAGTAGTCATACAAATACTTACTCTTTAATAGTTAGCTCAGATGTGACATGACAACTTCTAGGTCCCACCCAGGATGTGTTAGGAGACTGAATGTCGTCTAGAATAATGATGATGAAGGTTATCATCATAACCATCATCATCATAAATGATACTGACTACATAGCTTCTTTTCCTTTCAGTAACTCTCACTTCACCTTATCTTGGTGGGTCTGTCAGTATCATGGTCCCAGCACCCAGCTGCAGAAGTGGTACATGGACAAGGCTGAGGCACATCCTCTTAGATACAGAGATTGCTCCAGAAATGGGCCTAAGACTAAAGCAGAGTCAATAAATATCATGTGAGGAAAAGAGGTAACTTTACCTTTGGAGTCATGACCTCTAATGACATTAACCCAGATCTGCTAATTGTCTTCTTTGCAACAATGTGGAAAGACAACTCAGAAGCAAACAAAATTAAGAGGTAGAGAAGGAGATAGAATTCAGGTGCCATGGTTTGAACTCCTGAGTCCAGCTGTGCATGGACTCAGGAGTTCAAACC
>NW_020184000.1:0-956 GCF_003031525.2 Neophocaena asiaeorientalis asiaeorientalis | reverse complement strand
AGAACCTGTTGTATAGCACAGGGAACTCTACTCAATACTCTCTAAGGGCCTATATGGGAAAAGAATTTAAAAAAAAAAGAATGTGTATATGTACTGATTCACTTTGCTGTACACCTCAAACTAGCACATTGTAAATAAACTATATGCCAATAAAAATAAAAAAAAAAAAAAGAACAGTGGAGGGCTGGCATTTCACAGTGTTGGCAAAGGGTGGCAGCAATCATCATTACCACCATCATCGCCCTCAGCATCACATCATCACTGTAACATTTACTGAACACAAACTAGATGCCAGATACTACGCTAAGTTCTTCATATACATTATGTCATTTAATCCTCAGAACAACTCTGTGAGGTTGTTGCTCTTATTCCTGCTTTATGGTGGCAGACACTGAAGCCTAGAAATGAAAAGTCACCTATTCAAGATGACACAGTGTTGAAGTCAAGACTCGAACAAAAGACAGAATGATGCTCCCGTTCAATTTCTTTTAACCATGAAGCAACTCAGAGGCTGAGAGTCCTACAGGACAAAGAGAGCCCCAGATAATACTTGTCTTATTGATTCTGAGCCCCTCTCTCTGCTTGCTTCAACAAAGCCTCTGTCCCCCTTCTCATTTGAATGTGAGCCCCAAATGGTCTTCATTATGGCTGCAGAAAACAATACCATTGGAAACAAGTGGTTTGAATCCATCAGTCTTCACACAGGCTCCAAATGCCTCTTTTTAAACGTCACTCATGTAGTAGGTGCACGTGGAAATTAACATTCAAATTGTAAGGATGGATAGGAGGTGACAAGTAAGAGGCCTCTCTTGGAGGTAACCATTTTTGCATGATTCTGTCTATTCATTGGCAGTTACCTCCTAACTGTGAAAAAGATTTTCATCCCATTTAAAAATATATATTCTCTTCACTTTCAAGAAGAATACTTTTTTTTTTTTTTTTTTGGCGGTACACGG
>NW_020183999.1:0-958 GCF_003031525.2 Neophocaena asiaeorientalis asiaeorientalis | reverse complement strand
TAGTTCACAAACAAGCAACATTTTCTTGTTAAGCTACTGAAACCAATGTCTTTGAAACAAGGCCAAAGCAAGGATTCACATTATATCCACTAATAATTACTACAGTACTGCTTTCAAAGTTGAAAGATAAAACAGGATAAGTGCAAATATAGGGCCAAAATAGGGAAAGTATCTGTGAAATCTATTTCAGCTAAAGGATGCTATCTTTCATGTATAAAGCACTAGACAAAATGAAAAGAAAGGAAAAAAAGTTCTCAGCAGAAAACTGAGAAATACTCATATAAGCATTGACCAATTATTGGAGTATTAAATGAATTATTTCAAAAAATTAGAAGCTGAATGAAAGTAGTTTCTGATCTTAATAAAGTGAGAAAAAAATAATGTGTGCAAAGTACAATGGAACACTTCCATGGAATATCTTTAACAAATTTTCCTTAAAGTAGTTTTTGGTCAAACAGCTGCTTGGTTCGCTTGAGAAATGAAGCTATAACTGACCTTGACAGAAAAAGAAGGGAGATATGAAACAGAGGGGAGATCAAAAGTGACCTTCATTTTATAGAAAAGCACAAGCTAAGACAAACAACATCTGAGCTGATTAGAGGAATTAAAAAGAGTAGGTCATACATGTGCATCAGAAGTTAAATGAAAGGAGTGAGGCCACCTGTATGTTTCAAGGTAGAAAGGAGGACTGCATTGTAATCAGTTTCCTTTTTACATATTTTAGACCTGGCTAGCAGAGGTATGCCTTTTTAATACCATAAGTTACAACTGATATGGGAAAATGCTTTGGGCTATGCCATTTTTTTAGGCAATCTCCTATATTTTGGCAATGTCAAAACGGTAAACTAAAAGAAAGTGTTTGAGGCTAGAGAAGAAAACAAGCAGCATTATTTTATCGTTGTAAACTAAATATAGTGGATATGTATTAGTAAGTTTCTTTTTTTCCGGTAGTTTCTTT
>NW_020183998.1:0-956 GCF_003031525.2 Neophocaena asiaeorientalis asiaeorientalis | reverse complement strand
GTCCCCTGCATTGGCAGCCGGATTCTTAACCACTGTGCCACTAGGGAAGCCCCTGTACCCTGGTTCTTATATATCATTAGGGATTGTTCTAGTTCTTGGCAAACAATTCATGTATAGTTTGTTTATTTTTTTAAAAACTGTCCTTGAATTTCAGAGTTCTTACATATATCCTTGTGTTCAATGGTGGCTTAGCTTATAATATCTTATCAAAATAGATTTTTAATTTGTGTAACACACTCTGCAAGGTCATGATCATCATATTATGACAAAACATGAACATATTTCTGCTGAGGTTTTGCTACAAATATAAACAGCACTTTACAAAGTTTTTATTAAAAAATATATACATGGAATGGGTCTTAAGACTTTAGGCAAAAATTAAATAGATGAATAAATTTTCTTGAAAATAATAAGCTCTGATACTTTATGCAATAGTGTTAATTAGGCAGTATTCTAGAGCTTAATATATTCCTTTATCTTGGTTGGGTCACGATGGGTCTAGCTGAATTTGCTCCTTCAACATTGCATCTCCTCTGTAATAATATTTAGCACATTTTATTGTACTTGCTTGTTTATATTGATTCCCCTCCTCCAGACGGAAAACTCCTCAAGAACAAGAACTGTGTTTGTCTTTCCAGCTCTAGGACCTATGCCAGTGCCTGGAACAGAGTAGGCATCCAGAAATGAACATCGATCCCCCAGGCAGATCATACCTTTAGAAAGGTAACTCACAGTCAACTAGATTTTGCCAAAAATCCAATTTTAAAATTTATATTAGATGATATATATTTACAGGGACCTTTCTTTGTATTAATACATGTGGAAACCTGAAATAATAACTGTTAATGGGCTGAATTGCTTATCCTCCCAAAATTCATGTATTGAAGTCTTTTTTTTTAATTGAAGTATAGTTGTTTTATAATGGTGTGTTAGTTTCTGGTGTACAGCAAAGTGAT
>NW_020183997.1:0-957 GCF_003031525.2 Neophocaena asiaeorientalis asiaeorientalis | reverse complement strand
CTATTGATACTATGTACAAAATAGATAACTAATGAGAACCTGCTGCTTTAATCTTAAAATTCTTCCAAGCAAGAGAGAGGAGTTAATGTAGCAGGAGGCAGAGCCATGAGTTTGTGGCCACTTGCTCATGCAAAGTACTTGTGGCTTCAGGACCTACTTGAATCCACTCTTGTACATACCTCTTCCATTTGATAGCACGCTGCTTCTGTGCATACCCTCCACTGTGACTTGGTGGGTAATAAAACACCTGCGTTAGGATGGGCAGCTCAGGTGACATGCGAACTTGGTGTTCCGTGGTCAAGCATTCAGTCTCTACTAAGGCCCAGGAGTAGGGCAAATGTTTCTCACATGTACTAGAATGATGTTTGCCTCCAGGAAATTAGTGCAAGTTCAGAGCTGGGGTCCTATAATCCTAGAGAAATTGGAGTATTTCTCTTCCCCTAATAAGCTAAGACTGCAGTGAAAATCACAATTACAAAAGCAAAAGAGACAGTCTTCTATTTTTCATATTTGTCCAATCAGGATATACAATTGAATAAAAGGGTTTAGAAATTGGTTTCTGTTTTAATAAAAAAAAAAAAAAGAAACCATTCTTGTAAAAAGTGTCTGAATAGACTAAAGATTTCTAGTGATATCTGAATAAGATTCAAAACTTAACTTTTTGTTTGGGGGATTGTATTTAAAAGTTCAACCCCTGTCTGCTAAAGCTAATCATTATTGTTAATTGATAGATAGGGGAGAAGAAACCTTATTAAGTTGCATCTATTAATCTTTTGATCTGGAACTTTATACACATTTTCACCTTCAAAGCTTATTTTTTACTTGATTAAGCCACAGCAAAATTATAGAAAGCTGCAGCCCCCAGGGATATAAAGAATGCTCCAACAATGTGAAATCACAGATGCTTGGCCAGAAAGCCACGCATCTGAGGTTTTGTCAAAGAACTGGAAGCCATGG
>NW_020183996.1:0-957 GCF_003031525.2 Neophocaena asiaeorientalis asiaeorientalis | reverse complement strand
TTTGTCTTGTTTCTTCATTTGTAACATATTCCTCTGTCTCCCCATTTTGCCTAACTCTCTGTGTTTATTTGTATGTATTAGGTAGGTCACTTCTCCAAGATTGAGAAGTGACCTTATGTAGGAGACATCCTGTGGGGCCCAGCAGCACACTTCCCTCTGGTCACCAGCGTTATGTGCTCTAGGGGTGCCCCATATGTAGACTGCCTGAGCCCTTTTGTTGTAGAGGGGCGAACTGCCATGGGCACAGGGAAGGCAAGCCTGGCCCTCAGCCTGGTTCTGCCAGGCCTTGCCTCATGCAGTGGCTGCTGGCCTGCTGGTGAGTGGGACTGATTCCTGGAGCAGCTGGCTGCAGGATCCAGGGAGCCCCAGGGCTGGTCCTGGCCCACTGATGGGCAGGGCCAGGTTCTGGGGCTGTTGTCAGTCCACTGGTGGGTAGGTAAACCTGTGGTGCTGATAAGCTAGGGAGAGGACTCCAATATTGCACTTGCTAGCACCGGTGTCCTCATGGTAGAAGGAGTTCCCCAAAATGGCTTCTGCCAGCATCTATGTCTCCAGGGCATTTCCCCTTTGCTTCCTGCCTCTTGGGGAGGTGCTCTAAGATCAACAGGTTTGTCTGACCCAGGCTCATTTTAATTTATTGCCTCTGTGCTGAGACTTGGAGCATCTGAGATTTTGTGTGAGCTAAGAGTGGAGTTTCTGTTTCCTACAGCCCTCCAGCTCTCCCGAACATAAGCCCTGCTGGTCTTCAAAGGCAGACATTCTGAGGACTCGTCTTCCCATGCCAGACCCCTAGGCTGGGTAACCCAGTGTGGGGCTCAGACCCCTTGCTGCTTGGGAAGAACCTCCGCAATTGTGATTATCCTCCTGTTTGTGGGTTGTCTCTGTAGGGTGTGAGTCTTGAGTATATTGCCTCCCTGCCCCTCCTACCCATCTCATTGTGGTTCCTTCTTTATATCT
>NW_020183995.1:0-957 GCF_003031525.2 Neophocaena asiaeorientalis asiaeorientalis | reverse complement strand
GGGACATGATATATGGATCCATTAGAAAGGCACAGAGAAGAGTTACAAAGTGATGCTCAAAGAACATGAAAGTCAGAGCTGATAATTTACACAGACAATTGCAATACAAAACTCATGAATTCTAAGTTACTTAATTCCATAACCAGTCCCTACAGATTATTATATATATGACGAAATAAAATAGCCAAAGCTGTTACTAAACTGGGTTAATATGTACATTAGTATTGCCCTGCTTTGTAAACTATTTCACAGTGTGCAAAGCATTTTCCCATATTTTCTCACGTCATCAGGAAACAAGCACCCTTTCTGCCTGTGAGGCTCTAGACACTACACAAAGGTGGGTTTCACCTGAGCCAGGGCAACTCTTCCATGTGTCCTAGTCACGTAGATCACGGGCTCCGCCTTCCCAGCCATACGTGAGCAGTCAGGACATTCAAATATGACCCCGTTAATTGCCAATCTTATTTATTCTCTACTGTGACACAAAAAGATTGGTGTCTTATAATTGTACTAAGTAGATAATCCTCTAATAAAAGAATGGAGTTTTGTTTTGTGTTGTTTTCAAATTCTGCCTGAAAATTAGGTTTGCAAATGGTGTTCAAATTAGATTTCCCATCTCCTACTTGCACCATCTTTTTTGGTTGTTTGAAGCTAAGAAAATATGTCTGTATTTCCTCTGATACCATAACCAGGAGAAAGAAGAATCTGCATCTCTCCGGTTCCCTACCAATTCTTCAGGACTCTAGATAAACCCTTCTACTTTTTACGCCTCCTGGACATAACATCATGTGCTGCTCTAGGGAAGAGAAGGAAATAAAATTTGAACACCAAGCTGTGCTCTTGAATTCTCACAACAGTCTTGCGGAGTAGGTAGTATTCCCTTTTTGGCAGGAGAAGAAACTGATCCTCAGTGTGGTTCAAAAACTTGTCCACAGTCCCATGACTAGTGAATGGTGT
>NW_020183994.1:0-946 GCF_003031525.2 Neophocaena asiaeorientalis asiaeorientalis | reverse complement strand
CGTGCAGCAACAAAGACCCAACACAGCCAAATAAATAAATATTAATTAATTAAGTTTTAAAAAGTATGAGAGGGGGGAATGGAGAGGCATGATGAAAAATTGGGTAAAAGATAGAATTACTGTAATAGCTACATTTTTAAAAAGATTTAGATAGCCACTAAATGTATTTTGATTGGTAGGTGTCGGTTAACACTCCAAGTACAAATCAATACATGAACAGCAGTTCCTAAATTGGGCAGGATGGCCTGTGGTGGGAGGGTAGTGACTTGGAGACGTGTGCAAGAGGTATTTTTTTGTTCGTTTTGTTTCGGGTGTCAAAATGGCTGAGGGGTTTTCACTGGCTTTAATGCCAGTGGCCAGGGGTACTAAATATTCTGCAATATGCAAAGCAGCTTTGCGGGTAAAAGAGTCATCCCTTCCAAAATGCAACCCCACCGTCATACTAGGGAGGTTCAAAGGAAATTTATGGTATGATTCCTGACGTTTAGGAAGATAAGAAAATATAATACACATAATTAATCCAAATTATGTGAATATGTTTGCCAAATAACTGAGAGTATGTAAAAGGAATCTGACTTCTTCTTTTCTTTACCATTAAGTAGTCAACTGCAGTCAATTCTTATTCTCAGTCAAATGAATGGTTGCTTCTGATTTAAAACTCTCATATTTTCTTGCTTCCCCTGAATCCTAGAATCATCATTTTTATGACAAAACTGTTAACACAGCTCATAGTGAACATTAGATTTTCAGAGGTGAAGCTTGATTTTAGTTCCTTTTCACCACACTAGGAAGTTGGTGGACTAATTATAAATGCTTCTCCTTTCTTTTTAATTCAAAGTATTGTTCTCTTTTTATTATACATTTATTGATGCTCAGATAAGCCTTTCAATATAAAAAATTGTCTTTTTTGGGCTTCCCTGGTGGCACAGTGGTTGGGGGTCCGCCT
>NW_020183993.1:0-953 GCF_003031525.2 Neophocaena asiaeorientalis asiaeorientalis | reverse complement strand
TGTGTGTGTGTGTGTCCATGGGTGAATGTAATATGTATGTACAGGTATGTGCATTTTGTGACTTCTCAGTTACGGTGTAAGCTGGCACTTGACACACTTGTTAGCATTCCCCATGCAGTACCCCAGAGCAGTGCTGTGTACATAGCGGGCATTCAGTAAGGACTTGTTGATTGGTTGAAAGTGAATATAGAAGAAGGGTGGATGGCCTTGACTAAGGCCACTGAGCCTGGGGACTTTTACTAGCTGAGCTTGTCCAGTGTTGGCTCCATTCTCTTATTTTCCTCCCAGCCCATCTGGCAGTCCTGAGTGACAGACTCTGAGGTAGCAAAGATCTTCCCAGAAAGGCTCTAGCACTTAGCTGGTGGCCTTCCATGGGGGTGGAGAAACAGATCAGCAACGTGCTCTCCTCTGTGTCTGAAGCACTGTGTGTGGAGCTGCCCTGGAAGTCTGAATTGCTAAGGCTCTTCTCTCCTCTTTCTCACTCCTTCCTCATAGTTATCATCCTTTTCCTCCCTATCATTAGTGTGTGTATGTGTCTGTGTGTGTGTATAATTTTTTAGTTCATTGTCCATGTACTATAAATGAGGGCCAAAGAAAGACATAAGCAAGTCATGGAGAGAAAGAAAATACATGAGTTAAAGTCACATATATTCTGGAACAAGACAAATGCCACAGGTGAGTAACAAAGCAGTAATATGGGAGTTCAAAGAAGGTAGATGTTACTTTCAATACAAATCTGGAAGCATACTTGAAGAAGTGGACTTAAAGATGACTCAGGTGTGCGTGGGAGTTCTTATTTGCCTTCCCCAAAGAAACACTCAAGAACAAAAGTAACAGATTATCATTGTAATTTACATGGAGATGATGAAGAAAGCAAAACTGAAACAAATTAAACTGAACTATAACCTTGTCTAACATCCAAGGGTGATAATGAAAACTACCTTTTCAGTTTC
>NW_020183992.1:0-952 GCF_003031525.2 Neophocaena asiaeorientalis asiaeorientalis | reverse complement strand
ACTAGAGAAAGCCCGTGTGCAGCAACGAAGACCCAAAACAGCAAAAAAATGAAAAAAAGTTTTGTGTCTAACCCATATATTTACATATTTCAGAATATCCATGATTTGAACTCAACATTTAGTAGGTATATTGGTTTCCTATTGTTACTGTAACATATAACACAAAACTAGTGGCTTAAAACAACAAAAACTTATTATTTTACAGTTCTGGACATCAAAAGTCCAAAATGATTCTTATGAGGCTGAAATCAAGGTGTCAGCAGGCTTATATTCCTTCCAGAGGCTCTTGGGGTGAATCTGTTTTCTTGGCTTTTCCAGCTTTTAAAGGCTGCCTGCATTCCTTGGCTCAGGGCCACATCAGTTTGACTTCTACTTCCCTCTTCACATCTCTCCCTCTGACTCTCCTTCTTCATTTTTTTTTCATAAGGACCCTTGTGATTACATTGCACCCACCTGGATAATCCAGGATAATCTTTCCACTTCAAGACCCCTAATTTAATCAAATCTGCAAGTTAACATATTTACAAATTCAGTGTTTAGGATGTGGACATATTTGAGGGGTCATTATTCTACTTACCACAAAAGGCTGAATTTTTAATGGAAATAATTTAAAATGGTGATAGGAAACACTGCCAACATCTAAGCAAATAATGAAATCATTCCCAAGGTAATATATGGATCTTAATATTTAAAAAAATTAGGTATAAAAGTAGAAGTTTTGTGCTCTTTATAATTCTGCCAGTACTTTTGAAAGAATAGATGCTGCAAACTAGTCTGCAAGTTTAGGTTTTTATTTCACCAAAGAAGAAAATGCAGGTACTTATTTGATTTAAAATGTTACCAGATCTTTATTAAATAGCATGACTGGTTTGTTTCCAGTCTGGGATGAAGGTTCAAGTGAATTTTATTTGCTCTAAACAATGGCTAATCTTTTTTTTTTTTTTTTTTTTTT
>NW_020183991.1:0-955 GCF_003031525.2 Neophocaena asiaeorientalis asiaeorientalis | reverse complement strand
TGAGAGCACGTCCTTCTACTCCGCCATCTTGGTTCCTCCTCAAAACTTAACTAACTTTTGAGACTGCTAGATTATAAAGGAATTAACATTATGAGACTATTCTTACAAAGTTTAAGAAAGAAAACGAGGTATGGTGCAACTGAAGAAGAATAGAATTCTTTGAACTTGGTGGTAGCAATTGGAAAGGTAGAGATCATCTTTAAAGGAAGAAGAAGGACAGAAAAAAAACAGGGGCTTTGAAAGCAGAAGACCTGAGTTATATCCAGTGCTACTCTTTGCTAGCTATGTGACCCGGGGCAACCTGCTAAAACTTTCCAAACTTTAATTACCTTGCCTATAAAATGAGAGATATAGTTTTACCTCACAAGTTTGTTCTGAAGATTAATTGAATTAAAATAAGCAAATCACAGTACTTTGCACATAGTAAGTCTCAATAAATTCCATTTGTACCCCACTCAGCTGATTTCTTTTAGTTCTGATCTATGTTATTAATATTTAAGTCTCTGGATTATTTCATTTATTCAGTCATTTAAACATTCATTGAATACATACAATACACCTGGCACTGTGATAGGTGCTGGGAATCCAAAGATAAATAATTCAAAATCCCTCCTGCTGGGTATAATCATTTACAAGAGGAGAAATACCAATAAATAATACAGTAGAGGATAATAGAAGAATAGAACAGTGCAGGGGTCCAGAAGAGAACACATTGCCCCTGCCTGGAAGGTGAGGGCAGGTATATATCATAGATCTGTGGCTGCTTTGGCAACTGCTACTCCATAAATGTGTCCAAATGGAGACTTTTTTCAACCAAACAGTCCTAGTAATTCTTTAAAGAATTCTCCCATTTATTAGACACCAGTGAAAAGTGATAAGGAAGTCCCAACCACAGGCGAAGGTAGAATTGCTAAGTCCAAGTGCCTGGGTCAGTATCCGTGTTCCATTCTTTATT
>NW_020183990.1:0-950 GCF_003031525.2 Neophocaena asiaeorientalis asiaeorientalis | reverse complement strand
AGTGGAGGTCAAGAAGTGGAGGTCTAGCATCAGCCTCTTGCTTGAAACCATAACTTAGGTAACAGGGAGGAGCAGATGCAGGTCTAGCAATTGGGACCTGAGCTATGCCACCTTGACTCATTAACTGCATCTGTGACATATCTGATAGCACCCAAAACTGGGAATCCTGAGCTGCCAATAGGAAGAACAGTTTGGGACTAGGGTCCTGAGGATTTAGACAAGTGCCAAGAAAGAAAATGGACAGAAAGATTCCTGTTCAAAATAAGCTTGCAAACCAAAATTCTAAAGCACTTGAAGTAAACTGACAGAGAGATGGCCAACAAACTCAACTCTTAACAGATGAATTTGCTCATGATAAATGCAAATAATAGAGCAATCTGAAAATTTCGTTACAGGTTTAGGATCCTAACAAAGGTAAAGGAATGAACAACCTGTAAAAAGAAAAAAAAAAATTATGAAACAAAGACAAACAGATTTGACTGTTGCTGTGAAAAAGAAACAATTAGAAATCCTAAAATTGAAAAGTATCATTATTGAAGTGAATTCAAATGGAATAAATTCTAAATAAAACACAGTTGAAGAGACAATTAATGAATTGAAAGATATTCCTGAGTAATTCACCCAGCACAGAGAGATAAAGAAATGGAAAATATGAAAGAGCAGTTAAGACATAGTGAGCATATGGAAAGAGTCCAACATATGTGTAATAGGAATTCCAGAAGGATAGAATAAAGGATGTAATGGAGACACAATATTTAAGAGATGGTGACTGAGAATATTTCAGAATCAAAATGAAAGTCCTCAGATGAAAAACACATACCGTGTGCAAAATATTGATAGAATGGTTAAAAATAAATCTCGGGAATTCCCTGGTGGTCCAGTGGGTTAGGGCTTGATGCTTTCACTCCTGGGACCTGGGTTCGATCCCTGGTTGGGGAACTAAGATCCCG
>NW_020183989.1:0-954 GCF_003031525.2 Neophocaena asiaeorientalis asiaeorientalis | reverse complement strand
TAAAGTAACTTAATCCCTTTGTGCATGAGGGAGGTCACATATTTTTGAGTTTTCCCATAATAGAGGTTGCCTGAAATTTAATGAGTCTATCATTTTCCGGAGATGCAGCCTATATCCAAATTCACAGTGGACAGTTACCATGCCACCATGCACAGTTTGAGCACCCACTCTAGGTTAAATGATGTGAAAAGGCATGAGATGCTTTCCCAACAAAATAGACAGGAAATCAGCCCAAATGGAAGTAGGGAGGCATCTGACTCAAGTGTTGTCATCCTAGTGAGAGAGCGTTCAGCTTCTAGCAGGTTGCTCTGTCAGCCATCACAAGTTAGTGGGGGTGGAGGATGGTGTCCTCAGTGTTTACTGCTGGGTCTGTCTCTCTCTCAGAGGCCTCTGAGGGTCACGCCTTTCTTGGGAGCCCTTTGTGCTTTTCTGTTTCTCTAAATTAAAAATTAAAGAGTAATCCTCCACAGCTTTAACACTGCTACAGTTCGATAAATTTATACCACTTCCTGCACCGTCTTTCCATATTGAATTTCATATTACTTAACATACGCATGACAGTGAGTCTGGAGGTGGAAAACTTGGACAGGGACAGGGCAGACCAGTAAGCACAGGAAGTGGCCACAGGAGGAAGAGCCACCGATGACCAGTACTCATACAGGCAGTTAAATGTCCCTCATCCTGGGTTGTGCGTGACTCTGGTGGAAAATCATCTAGATAAAGAGCTCCTATGAGGGATAGCAGCCCTGAGCAAGCAGGGAGGTGGAGAATATCTTGTTGGGAAAGGTGAGATTTTTACTGCGGTGATCAAGGGGACATGGCTGGCAAGTGCCAAGGCCAAGAACAAGCAGGGGCACCCTGAGAAAGCTGGGGTCCTTGTTACAGGAACAGGAGAACCCAGGATCAAGTTGCTTGACTCTGGTTAAGGTACAACCTCTTTTTTTTTTTTTTTTT
>NW_020183988.1:0-951 GCF_003031525.2 Neophocaena asiaeorientalis asiaeorientalis | reverse complement strand
GACACCTGGCTGGAGCACTAAGACCCTGTCAGCCACACGGCCCCTACTATCCTATGAAATTGTAAATCGGGGGAATTCCCTGCTGGTCCAGTTGTTAAGACTCTGTGCTGCAACTGCAGGGGGTGTGGGTTCTATCCCTGGTTGGGGAATCTGTAGTTTTTGGGCAGTCGTTCAGGCGACAACCCCATCAGCTCACATCCAGCCTCCCTCTTTCATCTTCTCCGACTTGTGGGCTAGGTAGGAGTTTAATATTGTGACGAAGGGCACAAGCTTCTTTTGCAGATCGCCTGAATTATCAATGTTAGGTGACTGGATGATTGGAGGCTACTAGTTTTGGAGGATCTCCTGCAGAGGCGGGGGCTGCAGTGCCTCAGTCTGGGGACAAGGACACTGGTCTCTTTCTTATTTCTTCATGGAAAATAATTTTGGAGGGTATTTTTCCTCTCCCTTAGAAACACCAGAAAGACTTTCAGAAAAGAAGTACTTTAGATTTATCAGATCTTTCAAACCAGATGCTGCTTTTCTGCTTTTGATTCTAAAATATGCTGTTTCTGCAGCTGGGAAGCACATGACAAGTAAAAGAAAGGACTCCTGAAAGCCTGTTTATTCATCCAGTAAATGTGAACAGCTCAAATATTAGCCTTAGGAACACCCAAAAGGTAGCATCAGAGGGACAGGCGAAGCTGGTGATTTTGTCATCTTGGCAGCTACATATTTGGGTGTAAAGACTGATGATAAACTTTTTGTTGTCTCATAGGCCAGTATTCTCAAATTTTAATGTGCACATAAATCACCTGGGGGGTCTTATTAAAATACAGCTTCAGATTCAGTAGGTCTGGCCTGGGGCTGAGATTCTATAGTCCTAACCATCTTTTGGGTATTGCCCATCCTATTAGTTCCCAGACTACACTTTTTTTTTTTTTTTTAAACATCATTATTGGGGTATAATTG
>NW_020183987.1:0-950 GCF_003031525.2 Neophocaena asiaeorientalis asiaeorientalis | reverse complement strand
GTCCAGTGGTTAAGACTCCACGCTCCCAATGCAGGGGGGCCTGGGTTCGACCTCTTGTCCGGAACTAGATCCTGCATGCCGCAACTAAGAGCCAGCTAGCCACAACTAAGACCAGGCGCAGCCAAATAAATAATTTTTTTAAATAATAATAATAATAAAGAAAAGGAGATGGCCTAGGTGCTAACAGGTAGGAGGATAAAGTTCAGGATTAAATAGTTAAGAAACAACGTCCCACGTTACCTGAATCAGTATCTACTCTTTCCTATTATATACTACCTACCTTTTAAAAACAAGTTTCAAAATCCCAGGTTTCCTAAAAAAGAAAACTTTAAAGTACATGTGCCCCCTTAATTTCTGTAATTTTAAACAAAGCAAACAAGAGTTCCACAAAAACTTACCTGTACCACTTGTTTCTGTAGTTGTGTTGCCTGTGTCGCTGAAATCTGTGGCTTTTCCCGAGCACCTTTGGACCGGTCACTGCTCACCGAAGTCATCATATACAGTATATACAAAATAATGTATGCACAAAATAGAAAATCTGAAAGAAAGCAGACACAGTAAGCAAAACTTCCAGATTATAGAAAACGACACGGATAAAATTCAGGGATAAGGAAGAAATGTGAGATAAAACATAAACGTTCTCTAGAATGCAAATTCTCAAGAAACAAACCATTAGGATTTTAGATTTTCCTGGTAGCTCTTAAGCCAATTTATTAAAGCAGTCTAAACGCCTATGGTTTATGATTATACCAATTTTAAACAAAAATATCAAATATCACCAATTTTAACCAGCAATTATTCTACCACTATATAACCAGCCCTCTGCATCCACAGATTCAACCAACCACGCAAAATATTAGAAAAAATTTTTTTCAGAAAGTTTCAAAAAGCAAAAATTTGAGTCTGCCACACTATCGCAACTATTTACATAGCATTTACATTATATTAGG
>NW_020183986.1:0-928 GCF_003031525.2 Neophocaena asiaeorientalis asiaeorientalis | reverse complement strand
ACTCTCAACCACTGCGCCACCAGGGAAGCCCCATCATTATTTTTTTTAGGTGATAAAATAGCATATAAGGTACCAGAGTGCATTACATGTGATAAAGTAAATATTGTTTCATAAAATTTTTGTTTAAGTCATATAAATAAAATCATATGTGTTTACTGGGTCATGGTGTAAAATGTATTTTTTCCTGTGGGTCATATTTCAATAGTTTGAAAGGGTTATGTATATTGACTTGATTTACTTTTGTATGTCATTAACATTAAATAAACATCAATACTGAAGATAAAAAGTATTTTTTTGTTAAAATATCCATGCTTTTATTCTAAACCTATTTATATGAGGAAATTTACCTTAGAAAATAGTGGCATAACTTGAAATTTTGCCATAATGCTTTGGTTTGACAAGTAGCATGACACGAGAAATTTTAGAGAAAACTTGCCTGGGTTCCCCTTGCACATGAATCATTCATTTATAAGGTTTGTGACCTTGCAAAAGTTGCTTGGCACCCCAATTTCTTCAGCTGTAAAATGAGACTTTCTATATATTTGAATATTGTGAGGAATAAATGAGATAAGCTATCGAAAGTATGGCACAAAACTAATATTTATTGAACACTAAGTGCTAGATAGTGCATTACGTTCTTTAATCAACTCAATACTTTCTGGGTCATATCATGGTTTTTCTGGCTCACTGAGAAATCTATATTCTGTTTCCAGTTCTTGTTTGCTTCCATTCACAGATTTTGCCTGATCGTACTCTAAGAATCACCAGTCAGCCCCTTAAATATTCTAGCAGTTGTAAAGTAATTTCACAGTGTTTTTGTATTGGACAATGTTAGGTATTTCAAAATGAAAATGAAAGATTTCTTGTTAATCAAAATGTCATATATATAGTATATTTATTGCACATATTATATTATATATATAATATA
>NW_020183985.1:0-951 GCF_003031525.2 Neophocaena asiaeorientalis asiaeorientalis | reverse complement strand
ATGTAAATAGTTGTAAATACAATGTAAATGCTATGTAAATACTTGCTGCCTGAGGCAAATTTAAGTTTGCTTTTTGGAACTTTCTGGAATTATTTTTTTTAATATTTTCTTTTCACGGTTGGTTGAACTCCCGAATGCAGAACCCACAGGTACAGAGGGCCAACTGTATGACACATCATATAAACAGGTAACACTAAAAATAGTTCTTGACAAAAAATTTTTTAGTTACAAGAGTCATTTCCTAACAATACTAATTCAATTGCTACCACAGCACTATTAATAACATTATATTAACAACACTAATAAAACCTATTGCAAGGGGAATATTGTCATCTTAAGGACAAAAGAATGGCAGAGACAGGAAAAAAAAGCTTGAAATCAAAGAGCTATAGTAAAACTGAAATGGTGAAGAGCATGCCTATTAATACCATTTTATTTCAGCTCTCTTTTAGTGGTGTTATGTCCTTTAGATCTGTCGCATAGTTTGTGTTTCCTTTCTTGGTTCCATACTGTCTTTTCACTGGAACCACTGGGAAAGACTACTAACTTGAAATTGATGATACATTTACAGCTAACTTTGTTTAGTTGCTGAGTAATGACACTATCCTTTTTAGGTTATTTGCTTGCTTAAGCAAGAAACTAACCAATTAACAAGCAAGTGCATTATAATAAACAAATACTTCATAAAGGCTTCATAGGGGAAAAAGCCTATTTCTTTCTATTTAATGCTATCACTATGCTTATGTGAACAGAAAATATTAAAGCTTTTGTTTTAAAGGGGAAATAAGGCTTGTCTTATAGGGATTAAATTAAAACTATGATACGTTATAAGAACTAATCGAAAAAGCTATCAGGCTGTGATTTATTTCCCCCTGTTGTTTTACTATTTATATAGGCTGGTATTCCAATTGTTGCAGGACCAGAAAGAGGAGTAACTGTAGGATTTTTCAT
>NW_020183984.1:0-936 GCF_003031525.2 Neophocaena asiaeorientalis asiaeorientalis | reverse complement strand
GCGGATTCTTAACCACTGCGCCACCAGGGAAGCCCTGTTGCCTTCCTTTTTTAATATAAATTCCAAGTCGCCTCGAAGCCCTTTAGCCTCTGGAGTTGGGTAGACCCTGCTCATCCCTGTTCTGCTCTCTGCAGAGGGACTGTGTGCGGCCTTAGCACAGATTTAACACGTAAAAAGTAGTTACATTTTGCAAAGGATATTTTCAAAACTATCCTTATTCTCCAGGATTTCACCTCTTCTCTACCCATAATATCATGTCCCTGAAACTAATAACCAGGAGGAAGTGGGACCTAAAAATCCTAGCTGCCTCAGCCTCTCGCAAGTGGAGTTTCTAGACCACATTCCAGGGAATACATTTAAAATTCCTTCTTGACCACTTCCTGATTTCTGGTTTGTTTTGTTTTGACTCTCACTGAGTCCTCTTTCAGCTGGGGCCTGGGGACCTTTCACAAAGCTCTGCAACCCCAGCTCCCAGCTCTTGGCTGTGCATTTACAATTGTGTGCGTGTTCTCACCGCTCTGCATCCTTCTTTCTTTCTAGTGAAGTGGCCGCTGACGTGCCGTTCCGCCTCATGCACCCCCAGTCTCAGGACCCAGGTCAGTCTCGCGTTATCTTGCCTTTTTCTAGTCCTTTACCACTCACAGATTTATTACGTACTCACTGCTAGTCTTCCTTGACTGCATATCTGAGCACAGGCAGGGCCAGGTGGCCGAGGTTCCAGGCCACCTTCAAGTGCCTGGGCCCCCCCCTCCCAGAAATGGGTGCTCGGCTACTAGGTCATGGGCCAGGTGGCTTGTCCACTTTCAGTGAGTGTGTGGAGGACGTAGCATCCCTGCTTGGGTGCGGGTTGTCTCGTTTGGTTTTATCAGGAATGATTTAAAAGCAGAAGCTTTGCTGTGAACAGACATGGATCCTTTTTTTTTTTTTTTTTTTTTG
>NW_020183983.1:0-951 GCF_003031525.2 Neophocaena asiaeorientalis asiaeorientalis | reverse complement strand
TCCCTGATGATACCTGCTGAAACCATTTCTTCACTTGTGCAGAGAAAGGTCTGTCCAGGGCCAGGACAGAGGGGAAAGTGGGTGGCATGGGGGACACTCTGGCTGAGGCCTCAGCATCCAGCCTCAGGTGAGCAAGGAGGTCTGAGTCTTGACAGGGCTTTGCAGGAGTGAACATGTGGCCCATGGCCAAACTTCCAAGGCTGTGAGCTTCTCCCCAGAGGGCAAGCATCAATAGCAGGAAGGATGTGTCTCCAGATGGTCAACCCCCAGGGCAGCATAAAGACATCCCTAAGTCCCAGGGCCAGAGGTCCCCTCTCTTGCCCCTCCCCCCAGTGCACAGTGCCCTCCCTTCCACACTTGTCTAGTTCCTGGATTGGAGCACACTAATGGCCTTAGACTTGACCCCTAGAGGTGTATGTGCCCCCAGCCATCAGGCAGCTGCGGCAGGGGCTACTAGGGCAGGAGTGCTAATTCCCCATGCGGCCCCAGCCTGAGTCCCTCTCCAAAAGTCCTCCTTTGCACCTTCATACCTCACCCTGCCTCAAGGCCTGATTCGGGCGCCATCTTTTCCCAGAAGCCACACTCTGAGGCCACTCTGCTACCTTCCCCAGCAAAACCCCGCATGCCCAGTGCAGCAGGTGACTCTGACACAGACACTGAGGATGGCAGGAGTGCCGCACAGACCTGCCTCAGGAGGGGCAGAAGAGACACCCATCGTCCATATTCCTTGACCTCAGCAGTGGTTACCAGGGAGCTTTCTTTAGAAATTCATTGTCTTGTGTATTTTGGGTTTCAGCAACTTTTCCTTACGTCTGTTATATTCCAAAAACATACACACAAAGTTAAACAAAGACACAGATCTCAGTGAAGGGGCAGGCCCCGAAAGCCATCCATCTATCAGGTGGAATGGGTGAGTGCCTGCTCATAACCGCCAATCCCAAGGCACAGCTT
>NW_020183982.1:0-941 GCF_003031525.2 Neophocaena asiaeorientalis asiaeorientalis | reverse complement strand
GCGGGCTCTCAACCACTGCACCACCAGGGAAGCCCAAACATAAAATACTTTAAAAAGAATTGTTCTTCAAAAGAAAGAGCAATTATCAGTATGGACTTCTCATTGCAATTTAAATTTACGGACTTGCTTGTTGCCGAATACTTATCTACTGACATGAGAAAACAACTTTTTGGAAAATGTATAAATCAAGGCAGTAAAACTTCAGTTATTATTGATGTAGCCTCAACTGTTTCACATAAAATAGTTTTAATAATTTACTTAAATGTGAAATTCAAGACTTTGAAGATAATTCAATGGTTTTTGTTGATATCATGAAGCAGGAAGGAACAACATCTGAAATAATTTATCGAAATTTATTGACACATGAGAAAAAAGGTTTCAGTGAGAAATATTTCCATGAAAACCATATTGAATTTTATACAAACAGTGCCTGTGAATAGCTGGGGAGGGTGTCTGCAGTTTCAGCCAAAATTTAGGAAAATTTTTGGATGTTTCAATTCGATACTATCCAAGTCACTGAATTCAATTATCCCAGAATGATGTGATAAAATGCATAAAGCAAGTAAATAATTATAAATGTTTTCTTAATTTATCACCATACATCAAATAACATCAGGAAAAATTTATATCTGAAAATTTGGGAACTGAGCCAATGAAAATTAGAACACTTGGGCTGTGATGCTAGAATTACAAAAGCAGTTTAAAAATTATGTCAAGTTTATCAATTGAGCAAAAACTGTGTAATAGGAACAAACAATTGGAAAATTATCCATTTTTAAAAAGAGATTTTACTTTAAGCTAATTTATTAATCAGACATCAATAATATATTTAGCTTAATAGGAGGCTTTACTGAGTATAGAGGACAATTAGTGCCCCCAAATTAAAAATGTTTGAACATATAAAACCAAAGGAAAATGAAGATTTTTTAGAAATTTTAAAA
>NW_020183981.1:0-947 GCF_003031525.2 Neophocaena asiaeorientalis asiaeorientalis | reverse complement strand
GCAGGCTAGGCTCTGGTTAACTAGTTTCCCCTGAGGGCAGGTTTTGTTAAGAGGAACACAATGCTCTGGGCATATTTCAAAATGGTTCCTTTCCCTCTCCCCCCGTCAGAAGTATGTGGGGTTTTTTTTCCTCTGATACTTACTGTGAAAACCTGGTCAACTCCTGGAGGTCAATCTCAGTACCATGGGGGCCCCTGTATGATGGATCTGCTGGAGTTATTAATTCTCAGACTTATCCACACTGGGCCTCCAGCAGTTCATCAGTTACAGCTCAGATTTTCTACCCTGGCACTGGACACGGTGGTTTCTGGCCATGAGTCTCTGCCCTGGGAAGCTGTGGCTCCATGTGTTATCCTCTGTCTCTCCAATGTTGGGGGCAGCAGTTGGCCTTATGTCTTCCCCTCTCTTACAAATCCAAGAAGAGTTGTTGACTTTTCAGTTTGCTCAGCTTTTTACTTGTTAGGACAGAGTGGCAACTTCCAAACTCCTGACTTGTGGAACCCTATTAGTTTTCAATTAATAATTTTAAAAGAATATGTTCCAATATTAAAGATATTATTCAAATTTAGTAAAATATTTTGTATATGAACTAAAAATTGCACTCACCTTGCAGTTTGTGCTGTTATACTGCTTTAAATTTTAAAAACTTCAGTGGTCACATAGAATGGCAGAATTGAAGTAAATAAAATTCTGGATCTTCATCTTTCCAATCACTGTACTGTTGTCATTTTGTTATATCTGCAGTTTAAATGAAGGAATTCACAGTACCCCAGGGTTAGAGTCGTGCCCCAAATGACTTCTGATCTCTGACAACTTACTTTGGACAGCACATTTCTGGGCCAACTGTATACATGGTAATCCTCCAAATTAACTTTCATGTAGAATACAAAGTTTATTAAAGGATAAGAAATAAAATCATGCTAATCTGTAGCATATATATATATATA
>NW_020183980.1:0-949 GCF_003031525.2 Neophocaena asiaeorientalis asiaeorientalis | reverse complement strand
GTGTGTATATGACAATCCCAATCTCCCAATTTATCCCTCCCCTCCACTTTCCCCCTTGGTAACCATCATTTCTTCAAGGGAAAGAAAAAAGTGATAATTCTAGCTCCAAGTAGAGGGTCCTTCTCTCTTTTACATACGTATGCACATATTATGTATATACATGTGTGTACAGCTACATTTCACAAGTAATATTCAACAATAAGCAATGCCAAAATTAGCTGATTAATTTGCTAGATTACTGAGGAAACTTAACCAGTGTCCATCAGCATACTGCCCTCTTGAGGCAGGAATTCCTCCTTCAAGATCTCATATTTCCTTATTGGCCTTGTAAATGCTTTTGCCTCAAGGACAGTGATAGGTATCTTAAGTTTTTATTCATCATTTAAGGAGGTAATAGTGAAATAAGTATTATTAGTTGAACCTTTCTTTCCAAACAGTCGTTATTTGGAGACCTTGTTGATCTGGGATTGGAAGGACCAGAACCCTATCCACTCAGCCCTCCCCTCAGTTGCTACAGCAGCTAGTAGGAGAACTTCAGAGAGCTGCTAGAAACCACTGATGAAGGCACACTAAACTGGGAGAGCAAAGGCCTGGGTCAGAGATTATAAAAGTGCAACACAATGGGCCAAATCTGCCCTGTAAGTGACTCACACTGTTTTTGTTTTTCTTTTTCTTTGTTGTCAACATTTTAAAATTGAAGTACTTTACATAAAATTTCTGGATTCTCAGCTTTTATTTTAAAATGAGATAATCTGGCTATAATGGAACCTCCATTTTCACATGTAAATAATCATCTAGATCTATGTGGTAATGACTCTTTCACCTATGCTGTTTGCCATATTTCCTTATCACCCCCTTTTATAATTTATAACCCTAAATTATGCTTCCTACCTGGCCCTTGTAGCAGTTGACTTTGTGACCAATGACCGAACTTTTTTTTTTTTTTTTT
>NW_020183979.1:0-947 GCF_003031525.2 Neophocaena asiaeorientalis asiaeorientalis | reverse complement strand
GGTGGGCCTGCAGAGAGAGGGGACGGGAAGCTGCAGGACAGAGGCTGAGGGTGGAGGCAGGGAGGCCCAGCAGGAGGCTGTTACGCAGGCCTCCACGTTAGAGGTGATGGGCCTAGAGCTGGGGAGAGGATGGTGGACCAGGGGTGCAAGGGAAGAGACAGGAGGAGGATGTGGGCCTGAACTGGGGAGGCTGGGGAGGGAGCAGAAATGAAGGGGACGCAGATTTTGACCCTAAAACCCAAGCATCTTACCCCGATGGGGACTTTGTCTCTTTCTCCTTTGTCCCTCATTAGCCAGGCCAGCGGGTACAGAGTAGGTATACAATTAACTCATTCATATATTCAATTAATATTTATTGAGCACCTACTGTCGTGCCTGGCAAAGTCCTTGCTCCTGTGGTGACAGAGGGGAGGGAGAATAGAATGGAGGATCTTTGTTTCAGGTGCGGTGGTCACCGCAGGCTCCTCTCTGACCTCCTTGAGGGAGTGAGGTGGTGAGTCTTAGCTGTGAATATCTTGACGAAGTACATTTCAGGCAGAGGAAGCAGCAAGTACAAAGGCCCGGAGATGGGAGGGTGCTCACTGAGTTTGTTGATTCATTAATCGGTACCTGTGCCCTTGCCTTGGAACTTTCTAAGATCAGTGCCTGGGTCTTTCTCATCAGACAGGAGTGGTCAGAGGGGTGAGTGGGGGCCACGTCCTCCCTTTCTTTACGCAATTCCTCTTTCCCCAACACTGGCCAGGCCTAGAAGCAGGACAGGTGGAGGAGAAAAGGCAGAGACAGTCAAGCAAGAGGGTGGGTTCTGTGCTGTCCCACTACTCACCCCCAGGCTGTTCCTGGTTTTAGCCCCTGAAGGTCCCACCCTGCCATTCCCCTCTCCCCACCACCCCCACCCCCGGCACTGGGAAGCCCCTGCCCCTCACGACAGTCACTCCTGCTGAGTGGAG
>NW_020183978.1:0-924 GCF_003031525.2 Neophocaena asiaeorientalis asiaeorientalis | reverse complement strand
GTAAAGCAATTATACTCCAATAAAGATGTTAAATAATAATATTTTTTTAATTAAAAAAAATGAGCTACAAGAAAACTCAGAAAAACAATTCAACAAGGTGTTGAAAACATACTTGATCAAAATGAAATGGGAAACATATAAAAGAGCCATATAGAAATTCTGCTGCTGAAGTACACAATAAATGAAATTAAAAATGCAATAGAGAGCATCTGCACTACAACAGAGCAAATGGAATCCTGAATAAGTTAGTTAGAGGATAGGAATTTTTAATTTACCCAGTTAGAGGTGAACAAAGAAAGAGAGAATGAAAAAGACCAAGGAAAGCCTACATGGTATATTGGATTCCAGTAAAACAACAAATATTAGAATAATCAAGAATCCTAAGAAGAGAGGAAGAAGGGAGCAAAAAACTTATTTAAAGAAGTAATAGTCAAGAACTTCCCAAACCTGGGGAGAGAACTGGACATCCAAATACATAAAACGAATACAGGCATACCTCATTTTATTGTGCTTCACTTTATGACACTTTGCAGATACTGTGTATTTTACAAACTGAAGGTTTGTGGCAACCCCGCATTGAGCAGGTCTATTGGTGTCACTTTCCCAGCAGCATTTGCTCACTTTGTTTCTCTGTGCCACATTTTGGTAATTCTTGCAATATTTCAAAGTTTTTCATGATTACTGTATTTTTTACAGTGATCTGTGATTAGTGATCTTTGATTGTTTCTATTGTAATTGTTTTGGAGCACTACAAACTGCACCTACATAAGGCAGAGAAGTTAACTGGTAAATGTGTGTGTTCTGACTGCTCTACCATCCAGCTGTTCCTCCATTTCTCTTCCTCTCCTCATGCCTCCCTCTTCTTTGAGACATATCAATATTTAAATTAGGCCAATTAATAACCCTACAATGGCCTCTAAGTGA
>NW_020183977.1:0-903 GCF_003031525.2 Neophocaena asiaeorientalis asiaeorientalis | reverse complement strand
CCAAAAAAAAAAAAAAAAAAAAAAAAAGCTGATTAAAGTTTTGTGAATGGAGCAGTTGAATAGGGTGACATTTCCACCCTTGTCCCCATCTACTCTAATGTGTTCTATTTCCTTGAGTTAGATAAAGGCAGCCTGACATGTATCCCTAGGCACAACAACAGAATATTATTCTCAACAGAAATGGAGTGAATCATTGAAGATACTTAAAATGGTGATGTTGAAACCTTGGAGTAAATCCTTCCTCATCTGGCATTTGGGAACCCTTAACTTTAGAGTCAGTATCATCTCATTTGGCAGAAATTAAAAGAAAGTTATCAAGAGAAATTAAATAGCCCAACAGACAAAACATCTAATACTGGTATGTAAGGTCTCTCTATCATAACAAAAACCCTAAAGCAAAATTTTAGCTCCAGGAAAATGAGGGTACAAAGCAAAAAACTGGAACCCAAGAGACCATTCAAGACATGTCCTAGACTGACAGCCTTGTAAGCAGGCTTAGAGAAGACCCAGGCCAGGATAGACCAAGAGGACAGGGATCTTCCAAAACAAAGGCAAGTTGGAAAAAAGTGGTAATTGATAGAATAACTGATGTAGTGGTGCCTCAGTCCATGCAGGCTGCTACAACAAAATACCATGGACTGTGTGACTTATAAACAGACTTATAAACTAATTTCTCACAGTCTAGAAGCTGAAAAGTACAAGATCAAGTCAGCAGAAAATTCAGTGTCTGGTGAGAGTCCACTTCCTGGCTCATAGACAGACATCTTTTTGTTAAGAAGATGAAGAGGCTAGAGGAAAGTAATATAAAAGAATTAAATTTCCAGTCCTAAGAGCAGGAAATTAGTTGATAATGTCTAAAATAATAAATAAAAATTATTCTTTTTTTTTTTTTTTTTTTTTTAT
>NW_020183976.1:0-946 GCF_003031525.2 Neophocaena asiaeorientalis asiaeorientalis | reverse complement strand
GCAGCTAGTTGTGATTCTGGTGTTCTTGCAAGAGGGAGTGAAATGGTATTTCTTGATTCTTTCCCTTCTCCTGACACTATCAGTAGTGTAAATACAGTAATGTTTTACATAGTTATTCATAAGTCTTATTGTTAAACTGTGAATTTATCAATTAAAAAATTCAATCAGGAAATGTCTGATCTTGCTTGCCTCATTTAGTTTGTATTATATTGTCACTTTTCAGCTCAAAGTTTTCTTCTAAACTTTGGTTTTTCATTTTATTTAATTTGTTCTTCATGTAATTGGAAAGTTTGGATCTCCTAGATCTGTTCTCCCTATCTTATTACATTTTTTTTCATTCTGGACTAAGTTTTATAAAGGTCTTTTTAGGGTTTGACTCTGACCACTAAACAGCATCAACCCCTCCAATATTATTTCCATATCCCCTACTGTACTCAAAAGGCATTTGCTCAACTCTCACAAACTATATAACTTATCTCTGATGTGGAATAAAAATAAAATAAAATGGAGTTAATTAAACCACAAAAAAGTGACTGAACTATGCTGTTTATAAGAATGAAGTTCTAAATGTCATAAGCCTGCTTTATCATTCTATCCCTTATTGACTGCCTATTTGGTAGAAGAACTCTTTCTACTTGGACTCCCTGAGCTTAGTGTGTGTTGCCAGCAGAGATAAGGCCCCCAAGACTTTGCCTCTGCCTGCTTCTCCAGCTTTATCCTCTTCCATTCCATAGTCTTGTTATGCTGAATTTCTTTCACCCTGTCAAATACTCTCAGTCAGGATACTTTTGACTTTAGGTAGAAAACACTGACTCACACTAGCTCAAGTAATGAGAATATTAACTCAAAACTAGAGGTCCAAAGAATGGCATGCTCTAGATAGGATAAAAATCAATTGTTACTCAATTTTTATTATGAAATACTTGAATTTATTTCTGTTTTGTGC
>NW_020183975.1:0-946 GCF_003031525.2 Neophocaena asiaeorientalis asiaeorientalis | reverse complement strand
GGACTGGTACCTGGAAGTGAAGGCAAGAAAGTGATACTGGGTAGAGGGAGAAGTTGAGCTGTGATGCAGGCCCAGCAACAAGTTCAGCTGACCCTGCAGGACACCCTAGAGCATAAAAGGCCAGTTAGATTCGCCCAGTGTAGGGTCAAAATCATCGGCCTTTACAACCCCAAGGATTGGATTGGCTTCCCTGGAGAGGGGCATGACTTGGACAAAGCAGCTAAGGCTGTTCCTGGAGAGGCTGACAGCCAAAGCAAATAGCCCTTCATTAAAGGGGGCACATCCCAGTAACTCCCACAATTACACAACTGTGGTGGAGATGAGAGTTGGAGCTAAAGCAAAGTTAGTTAATTAGTGAATCCAGTTCTGTTTCTGCTTCTAACATTGGTAAACGTAACACAAAATCTACCATGGTTGTAGTTGTCATTTTCTGAAATGCTGGATTATCCTAGCAGGAAATAAAAGAATTTTAGAATTGTGGAGTAGTCATTCATGTGTTGACTTTTATAAAAGCACATATGTCTCTAAAATGAATGATTATCCTCACCTACAACGTAATAAATAAGCAAATTTAAAAACTGCTAATTACCGTTGCCCATGCTTGCTAGCCAATAGCTAGCTTCGGGGGCTGGGCCATGAAATACAGCAGTAGTCAATAAAAGGAATGAGAATTTTAAAACAATTCTGAACATTTCCTAACTTATCTGTTTAGGGACACATAGACTGTGATATTTCACTGGTTTTTGAATACTTTATCTAAAGGGGTAACTTTAAAAAGATTTTTATGTTACCAAATGTTTAAATTTTTGTCATATTAGTGACAAATAAATGTTCACAAATATTTCTAAATATTATCTAGAGTTCATGTTCATCCACTATTTGTCAGCCACACTTTTTCCTTCTAAATACATGTCAAAGTTCTGTACCATTTCTCACTTAAATACTA
>NW_020183974.1:0-944 GCF_003031525.2 Neophocaena asiaeorientalis asiaeorientalis | reverse complement strand
CCACCCCGCACTTGTGTTCTGGCAACTGCATCTTGCCTTACCTGGTAGGCCTGAGTTAGGTGATGCTGCTCCCTGGGGTTAGCCTGGGCCTCCACCATCCCTTGTCAGTTTTCTTAACCCTTCCCAGGCCTCTGTAGATGATCTCTTCAGTTGCCCCCTTGACCATGCCACTTCTTCTTTGGATATATCAGAACAGATCCCAATAGTGTACAGTCTTCACCAGTATCATCGCTTGAAAACTTGCCTGCTTCCTCAGAAGGAGACATCTGAAAGTGGACAACTTCACAGAACTAGTTCCAAAGACAAAAGATTTATAATCTCATTGTGGTCAAGTGCTAAATGATCTTGACCACACTGTCTACATTTACATTTAAAGGGGTCTTGTCTACTTTACCCCACTAAGCAAAATTGTAATCATGCAAAGAAATGTCTTACTCCAGAAAAGGGAAAATTTTTGAATAGAAAAATCAGCAGAACTTGGCAAATGAATTTGTCTTCTGTTCTGATGCTTGTCCCACTTACAGTGGTTACCTTCCTCCTATGATAGACACTGAAACATCTTGCACACTATCTTCCCTTCTGATGTTGAGTCTCATCACTACTGAGCCACACCCTGGGGCAGTGGTTCCCCTCTACATTTGGGCAGAGCAGTCATGTTATAGGAGGATCTCACAGACCAAATTACATAAGAGGCTAAATCTATACCTAGTGAATTATTGGCATAAGAAGTGATTTCTCTTGAAAGTAGGCAGACCTCTACTACGTTCCAGACCTTATTAGATCCATGTCTAACGTGCCCCTTCCTATGAACTGGCCTCAAGCCCTGGAGTTAGGTAGATTTGATTTTTATCCCTCTTTGCTTCCTCATACCTAACAACACACAGAGCTGTTTTCATGATGGACATTCCATCTCCATCTCATCTCTTCCTCTTCCTGTCCATCTC
>NW_020183973.1:0-946 GCF_003031525.2 Neophocaena asiaeorientalis asiaeorientalis | reverse complement strand
GCATTTCTCTAATGATTAATGATATTGAGCATTATTTCATGAAACACTGATCTTTTAGCCATCTATAGTTTTTCCTTTTCTAGAATATATATTTGGAATCATACAGTACGTATCCTTTGAGTTGACTTCTTTTACTCAGCAATACTTATTTATGAGTTCTCTATGCACTTCCTTGGTTTAAAATCTCATTTCTTTGTAGTTATTAGTAATATTTCATTTAACGAATACCATAGTTTTTGTTTTGTTTTGATTTGTTTTTGATCATGCTGTGCATGGCTTGCAGTTTCTTAGTTCCTCAACCAGGGATTGAACCCAAACTCTCCTCTGTGAAAGCATGGGGCTCTAACTACTGGACTTCCAGGGAGTTCCCAATAGTTTTCTCTTTTGGTTTTAGAAATCATTCACCTTCTGAAAGGTATCTTGGTTATTTTAAATTTGGAGCAATTTTGAATACAGCTGCTATGTAGGTTTTTGTGTGTTCAGAAGTTTTAAACTCATTTAGGTACCTACCCGGAAGTGCAATTGCTGGATTGTATTGTAAGAGTATGTTTAGGTTTGTAAGAAACTGTTAAACTGTCTTCCAAAGTGGTTGTACTCTTTTGTATTTCCACAAGTAATAAATGAGTGTGCCGGTTGTTCCACATTCTCAACAACATTTGGTGTTGTCAGCCTTTTGGCTTTTGTGTATTCTAATAGAGTGTAGTAGTATCTTACTGTTGTTTAAATTTACATTTTTCTAGTGACACATGATGTGGAATGTCATTTCATTTGCTTATTTGCCATCTCTATATCTTCTTTAGTGAGGACTCTGGTCAGATGTTTCACCCGTTTTTCATCTGTGTTGTCTTGTTTAGTTTTAATAGATTTTTGCATATTTTGGACACAAATTATTTATCAGATATGTCTTTGCAAATATTTTCTCCCAGTCTGTGGCTTATCTTCTCAT
>NW_020183972.1:0-922 GCF_003031525.2 Neophocaena asiaeorientalis asiaeorientalis | reverse complement strand
CAGGCAGACTCTCAACCACTGCACCACCAGGGAAGACCTACAATGTACCTTTATTATTGTAAAAGACTTCTCAGTAATGTTTTTCAGTGATAAATTTTTTATTATATTTTCTGGCCATTTGACATGATTTTACTTGTTTAAAAGTAATCTGTGTGTTCCTTTTCTGATATAAAATATCATTAAATAGAATTTTGCTACAAGATTTCACAGCAGTATGTAGCAAGATAGAAAATATTTTTATGTCCTCATCGGCAACTCATCCTTCCTGAATTCTCTCACATTCAAGGTGAAATATACATCAGGCTCAGTACCGATCCAGAGCAGAGAGTCATTCAGCATCACTGGACATCACGTGAGTTCATGTGACCCACCTTCTCTTCATCCATGAACATTCCTGGTTAAGGCAGGTTATCCTTGACTCCACTCTTTCTATGAGCCAGACACCAAGATACACACTGTAATGATACGATATTATTAAATCCTTCCAACAAATCATCACCAGTTGTACAGGTAAGGATCTGAGAGTAGAGGTTAATTTTCCCAAAGGTACAGGTTCTGCCAAGGTGCTTTTCAGATGTTATATGTCCATTAGGCTAGGCATGTGCTAGTAAGGGTCAGAGCTAGAAGCTGGATATGACTTTTAATTTCAAACTGTCTTATTCCTCCACCTACCAACATCTTAACCACCATCTATTCTCCACCATCTCATACAACTTCCCAGTGAGAAGCTTTGGGCTGCTGCAGAGTTTTGGTAGGAAACTCCATGTAGGGTTGCCTTCTACTCATTCACCAGTTTCTGGTTTTATCAGCTTTGGCCAGCGCACCAGGAAAGCACCTGGGCATGGAGATTAAACACAGCAATGTGGACCATAAAGAATCACTGAGGGGGCTTCCCTGGTGGCACAGTGGTTGGGAGTCCGCC
>NW_020183971.1:0-945 GCF_003031525.2 Neophocaena asiaeorientalis asiaeorientalis | reverse complement strand
GTCTAGCTATTCTTACACGGTGAATGTTATTTACTTGTAATCCTCTCTTCTCAGAAGCTGATGATCTAACCATATTTAATCATCAGCAGACTCAGAAAGTTCTTGGCCTCCTCTGTTTTATAAGAAGCACTCTCTCAGAATATTTCTTTGCAGGAAACTAAAAAGAAAAAGTGAACCAATGCCACTGTTGAGTTACAGAAACAAGAAGCACTGTGGATTATCTAGTAGGCAGAGATGTTATTCTCTTGCTAGGTCTATACTCTGGATGTTAATCGTTTCCAAGGAGTGGCTGATTTCACTTAATAACTTAATTTCTAACTGTGCCACAGTTATGATAGCGTTATTATAGTGTTCAAAGTACCTTCAGTTAAATTATCTCTTAGTACTGGGAGGAAGGAGTTAGAGTAGCTGACCTATGATCCATTCACACACATGATAAAGGAGAAGAAGTAAGAATGTTGTAAGGAAGGGCCAAGAGCAGGTAATTTATTATAGTATCCTTGGAAAAGAGCTGAAAACTGGCCCTCTTGGTAAATGAACTAATACTATTTGCAGGAAAAAGAGACCTTATCTGTGGAATGCTTTTAGCAAGATATTCCTGGTTTAGGATTGCTTAGTATAAATAAACTCAGAATCTATGGATTTATGGAATGGGAGAAATACAGAAGTTTGCTGACTCTCCAGAGTAACAAATTTAGATATTTCATGTCCTAAATGCCCTACTGCTGTGTGAGACAAGTAAAAGCAATGAAGCATTAGAGGGTTGCAGATAGACAATGTTATGGCTACAGTGGGTATACAAAGTCGGGAGCAATCAGTTTTACCTTTGGAGAGAGAAATTAGGCAAGGATCCTGTAGCTGCCATCAATGCTCTGTGCACAAGGCAGATGCACCAAAGCATCTCAGCCAATTTCATCAATGTACAGTCAGGCTGGCAAGTAACCC
>NW_020183970.1:0-944 GCF_003031525.2 Neophocaena asiaeorientalis asiaeorientalis | reverse complement strand
GTATTCACATTCTTTTGCATGTGGATATCCAATTGTCACAGCACCATTTGTTAAATGGGCCATATTTTACGCATTGAATGGTCTTGGAAGCTTTTTCAAAAATCAATCAGCATAGATATATTGTTTTATTTTTATTTCTGCAAGATGAGTAGTTCTGTGTTATAGAACTGTTAGAAATGAACATTCTGACTCTGAAAACTTTTATAAGGTACCTTTTATAAGGTCATAAATTCAGAATTCACAGTTTTCACCTGAGATAACAGATGGCATTATGCTAGTAGTGGTAAGGGGCACCTTAATTCCCCACACCCTTTAGAAGAGACAGGCTTGGGTGGTGGCAAAGGTTGGCTTTCTAATTCAGAAGTGGTATGGTCAGGCCCAGGGTATTCCAATTTCTAATATCACAAATGGTGACAGAAGTTGTCATTAGATTAATTCCCTACATGGTTGAAAAATTTACCTTTAAAGTAATGTTTCAGCAAAAATAAAAATCAAGTTCCTTGGAATACACCACCAAGACACTTTGCTATGTATAACACAGGTTTCTTAGGAATGTCTACACATCACACTTGAGAAACAGGGACATGATGACCATGCTCTGAAAATCCACAAGCATTCAGCTAAGAGGGACTGAACACGGCCCCCTGGCTAAGGCATGCAACACTGTTTTCCATATTGTATCATTGAGCAGGTTGAATCTCATGATGGGAAACATCTTCCTCTCTGTTCCCATAGGTACCTCTTTCTCGTCTTTATAAGCCACATGTTGTGGCACCTCTGTTCTAAACCTCATCCTAAAATGCTCCCATGTCTGATGGAGATGTTGTTTCTGTATCCCATACACAGTGCTCACAGCTGATAAAATAGCCCTCACCACATGGACTGTAATTCTCCATTTGTTTGTGTTTCTAGATCCCTAGGGAGCAAGGAAGCCCCAGGGAAGT
>NW_020183969.1:0-943 GCF_003031525.2 Neophocaena asiaeorientalis asiaeorientalis | reverse complement strand
TCCCTGTGCTATACAGCAGGTCCTTGTTGGTTATCTATTTTTTATGTAGTAGTGTGTATATGTTAGTCCCATGAAGCCTTGCTTTTAAGTTTTGCTAAGTGAGACCAGGACAACATTTATTCCAGGTATAATTTTGTTCCACTATTGAGGCAACATCCTTCTGATGCCTTGTGTATTGTAAGGCTATTTTCCAATTTGACTGGTGGGAAAGCAAACTATTTCTAGCACTGTGTAATCACTGGAGTTGTTCCACCTGAATCTTAACAGTGTTTTCTTTTTTTAAATTATTCCTCCTCCTTCAGATAGTTTATTCCCGTGCATGGGCTGAGAAGTACTCAGTTAAATGCTTGCAGGGAATCTGCTACACATTTCTGAGACTCTCTCTACATGCAGCAGACCTCTCTGTGCATGTCTCTCCTCTTCCATAATCTGTCCTGCAAACTCTTAGCTACTTTGGCTTCCTTGAATTCCTAACTGCATCCTCAATTCAGAGAGACCATTAAGCTGTTTGGGGTCCCCCTCCCTGCACTGCAGCCTGGAAACTCTCTCTAGGCAGTAATCTGGGTAATTGCTAGGCTCGCATCACTTGTTTGCCTTCTTTCAGGGATTGTAGTCCTGTGCTGCTTGTTGTAGTGTCTGAAACCATGGTTTCATATATTTTGCCCATTATATTTTTAGTCATTTACACCAAAAGGGAAAATTGCATTTCTGTTACCCCATCAAGATTGAAACTGGAAATCCCTTTTCCTAGATATTACATCCTGTTTGTGTAAGGTTGGGAGTGTCTCTACAATATCCTCCTCAAGCCACATATCTTCAAGATTCTAGTTTAAAAACATCTGGCATTTATCAGAGAGAAAGATAGTTGGAATACTTTTAATTGCTGACTTGTAGTGTGAACTTTTTTTTAAAAAATAAATTTATTTATTTATTTATTTATTTA
>NW_020183968.1:0-924 GCF_003031525.2 Neophocaena asiaeorientalis asiaeorientalis | reverse complement strand
TAAAGCAATTATACTCCAATAAAGATGTTTAAAAAATTTATAAGTGCTTTAATTTAATCATCATTGAAAACAATAAAAAAAAATTTTAAATCCTATTAGAATTAGGTTGGCCTCTGGTCCTGTTTTAAAAAATCACTACAAAGAGATGTACTCATATGAAATATAAGTATATATAGCAAGACTTCTGCAGGAACTGTTCAGTCTGGAAAGGAAAATAAAAGACCACGTTGTGGTTCACCTGCTTTTTCCATAACGTTGTCTAATAGATATCTGACCAGGTAAAATTTGTATACTTAAGAAACCTATAAATATCAGAGGTGCCCATCTTCTAGATTTTTAAAATGGAATACTGTGTATTTTATTATCAAGTAGTGAAATTGATCATTAAAAGTAAATTGTAACTCTGAAAGAACTCTAGAAAAATTTGAGAAGCAGAACTTTCAGAAAGCAGGTAAATTCCCAGATGCTCCGCTTAGAATGCTCAATGGCCCTTTTTGAGATGAGCACATCCTATAACCATGAGACTCTTGGTAAAATGTGGAGCAACTGCAAGATATGTCTGATCCCCACCTGATCCTCCTTCATCTCCATCTCATCTGTGATCCTATTTTGCACACTGAGTTGAGGACCAGAATAGATAAACAGCAAAATTATGAGGTGATCTTCAGTCTCCTTCTCCTCTCCTTCTCTACCCCTTATTTCCAGATGGCTATTCAAGGCCTCCATTCCTCATGCTTTCCCCATCTCTCCCTGGTGGTTCTCCCTCCACGTTGCCTCTCTAAAAGTGCCTTTGTCCTTTATTCCCCCCTCCCCCAGGAAAACCAAACAGTTCTATCTGATATCTGGCTGATATGATATAGTAATGTATCCTGTGTTAGTAGTGATAGTTTTTTTTTTTTTTAACATCTTTATTGGGGTATAATT
>NW_020183967.1:0-942 GCF_003031525.2 Neophocaena asiaeorientalis asiaeorientalis | reverse complement strand
AGAGGGGAAATTAAGAAAGAAAGAAACTCGGAAAGATTACCTTTGTGCTTATGTTTATTTGATTTGTTCAAGTCTGATGAGGGAGCACAAACGTCTTATAGGCAGTGGCTACATCGAGGTGCTTTAAATTCCTCTGGGTTTTTCATACTGCATTTCTTCTCTCTCCACTTAAGATCCATCTAGTTTCTCATGGGCAGAAATTATGTATTCTCTGCTCAAAACAAAAACTAAAACAAAAACACCTTGCAAAATTGGCTTAAGTAGTCTACGCTTACTATATAGATAGCAGGGAACCCTAACTAGCAAGAAAGTTCAGTGTGGCAGAACTGAATCTTGTGTCTATCAAAGAATCTATAGAGTAATTAACAAAATGTATGTTTAGTGGCTTCTCACCCCTTTACTGCCATGAGTAGTTTAGGGTTGCAGAGCATGTCACATTTGCCAGTAACATCTGTGCTTCCTATTTTATTATGTTGATTATTTTTATTAGTTATTAAACAAATCGATTCTCTTTTTAAAAAGAAAGGAACTTAAAACGTAAGTCAAGAAATCTTTTTCTAGATGCTTCTCAATGGCCCAGCCCCGCGTCCCTTTACTCCTGGGGTCTGGATGAAGTTTCCCTGTTCAATGAGTTTGTGCTTCTTTCCCAAGCGAGCGCTCCAGCATCTTCCAAGGGCGGATGGAGGGGCAGGTGCTGCCCCCTAGCGGAAGGCCCCCGAAGACGCGGGCGGCAACCCCGATGGACTGTTGTCTGTGGACGCTCCTGTTTAACTTTCATTCTGTTTGGCTCTGAAAAATGCTCTGTGTGATCCAGAGAAAACGGGAGTTCGTTTCGTACGCTTTAAACTGCTTTCTTTTTTTGTTTTTTTCAAAAACTTCCTCAAAAAGCCTTTATTTTTTTAATTGTAGAATTTTATTTATTTTTTTATACAGCAGGTTCTT
>NW_020183966.1:0-940 GCF_003031525.2 Neophocaena asiaeorientalis asiaeorientalis | reverse complement strand
TTATGCAGCCTATCTCGCTGTGAAAATCTTCTACTTACCTCTCCTGATCTCTTGGAAGGCAGTCACTAATCTATTCAGAAAGAAATGTCATTTGGCATATTTAAATTTGGAGTCATTTTGCATTCATTGCTTCTTATATGAAAGTGGAGATGATTTGCAGGTGGTAACACAGCTGCCTCTGCAATAAATGTTCATGTTATTCTATCTTAAAAAGTCATGAAGAGAGAATTTAATTAAATTTTATAACACAATTTTGATTTTTATTAAGAACTGAGATAGCACAAAATCTCAAGTGTCTCTGTGGAAAAGACACTTATCCTTATCCTTAAAGAGTTGACAGGCTAATGGAAAATATGACCTGCTCACAAGTATATGACATCAGGTAGCACATGAGAATTTTTGACAAGGTGTTCAGGGAAGACTGCACTAGGATGTGGTGTTGAGGATGAAACATGGAGACTTCCGCTGATGATGGTGATGAGCAAAGGAAGTGGAGGGAAGAACAGTGTTGGGGAAGAATAGAAAGTGGTAAGGCTGTAACTTGAGGAGTGGGGAGTGTGTCTGGGGGCAAAAGAGAAGGGGGCACAGCAAGCATGATGATGCTGGGAGGCAAATGGGACAGACAGTGAAAGGCCGTGTTTGCCAGGTCAAGAATTTAGCTTCTGTTTAGTTAGGAAAGAAAGAATAAGGAGGTGACAGACAGTTGAACTAGAGAAAGGCCACCTGGCTGCAGTGTGAGGAATGAATTAGAAGTGCAAAAACTGGAGGCAGGGGGACCTGTGTTGGCCACTGTAACAGTCACGACAGCCATTGTCCCTGGCATTGGCCCCTCTGTTGGAGAAATGGGCTCTTGTGTCTCAGCTGTAGATTTTTGTGTCAGGTACTCCCCCCAAAATTGCGGATTTTAAGACTTTTTTGTTACTTGTGCTACAGTGTATTT
>NW_020183965.1:0-940 GCF_003031525.2 Neophocaena asiaeorientalis asiaeorientalis | reverse complement strand
CTATCTGAAGGAGCGAATTGGAATTGGAGGTATAACAGCATCAAATAAGACATAAATGCAAAAAGAAGAGCCACTGGGAATGAAGAAGGCATTCAGTTTCCACACTTAGGAGCATCTAGAAACAATCACTGGATGCTGGTGCCGAGCTGCACGCTGGATGAGAGGATGAACAAGAGCAGGCTGCTCTTCTCAGAGATCTGGCCTTATGTGGAGGATGAGCCACATACATACCTGACCCTACTGCTGGGAAGAAAGTGGTCTGTGTCCTGAGAGAGGTACCAAGTAAGGTGCCATAGGAGACAGAAGAGGGAGCGAGGCCTTCTGACTGGTGGCTTCATGGAGGCAGTGACCTTGGAGCTGGGACTTGCAGTAGTGGAAGGAGTGACAAGGGGAGGTGGAAGAGGGTGCTTAAAGGTATAAACAGAGATGAGATTGTGCAGAGGTGAGGCTCTGCGACAGCAAAGTGCAAGACCTGCTTGAGGAAGAGCGATTGGCCCATTTGGGTCAGGAAGAGTAATGGGGGAGGAACATAATCCTGGATGAGACAGGTTCATGTCTGGGAGGGTCTCAAACGCCAGGCCAGTGATTCGGGCTTTATTTAGTGGGTAAATGAGCAGCAGTGAACCGTCCTGGAGTAAAAGAGAGTGACACAATCAGCTTGAAGAGGCCCCTTCTGCTGGCTCTGAGCACGGTCATGCAGAGGGAGCGAGACGGGCTCAGATTCCATCTGTCCCCTTCTCGTGGAGCAGACAGTTCTTTCTCACTGAGCTGAAATGCGTCTCCCTGAAGCTGCCACATCAGTCCTGGTCCTACCTGCTCTGGGACATCCTGCACCTTCATGTGACAGGCAGCCTTAGTGACCCATGTTCATACCCATCCCTCAAGTCTTCTCTTGTCCGTCCTCAACAGCTTCAGTTTGTTTAAGCATCCTAACAGGAAA
>NW_020183964.1:0-938 GCF_003031525.2 Neophocaena asiaeorientalis asiaeorientalis | reverse complement strand
TTTTTTTTCCTGCACTCGTTCAATAGGAAAGTTAAATGAGTTAATGATAAAAATAAATAACTCCCTGTACCTTTTTTTTTTAAATGATATTGGCAAATTATGTAATGGTCTTCTCCTTCTTGGTGCAGTATTGCTTTGTTTTTCTCATTTGGTAGGAAGGGATAGGGAGTCCAAGTGGTGATACTGAAAGTTGCTGTGGATACCCCTCCTAATTATATACTCATACCTAGGAGAAATAACCACAGGAAGGACATAGGTGTCTATGAGGGACTGAATAGTGCCGCCCAGCGCCAAAGATGTCTACCTCCTAATTCCCAGTACCTATAAATGTTCTTATGCCTTTTACAGCAAAAACTTTTTTAAAAAAGTACTTTTCAGATGTGATCAAGTTAAGGATATTGAAATGGAAAGATTCTCATAAATTTTCCAGATGGGTGTGATGTAATAACAAGGGTATCCTGCAAGAGGAATGAGGGAGTAGTTAGAACTAGACAAAAGATGATGTGATGATGAAGATGGTAGCAGAGGGAGGGAGAAAGGGATTTGAAGGTGCTCCACTGCTGCCTTTGAAGATGGAAAAAAGGGAAATCAGCTAAAGGATGTAAATTGCCTTTAGATGGGTAGTATTTGAAGGAGACAGTGTGGCTTGCTGTCAGCTTTGGTGCATGACTTTCTACAGGACCCAACTGTTAGGTGGCCAGTGGATGGTGGTGGGTAAAAGAATTTTAAAAGAAAGGTGAATTTTTTGTGAGGATGGAAGATAGATTCATGAGAAATGTGGTTATTATAATAGGAGCACCCAAATGGACATGATCTTTGGGGCTGTTCAGACCCAGGCTCATGTATGATGCCCTGGTAAAAATGATAGGACAAGATATGCATCCACGTTTTTTAATATTGCCAACTACTGAAAAATGAGAATTATTGAATCACGGGTC
>NW_020183963.1:0-939 GCF_003031525.2 Neophocaena asiaeorientalis asiaeorientalis | reverse complement strand
ACCCCCCACAATTCACCAAAGACCACGAGTGCCCAGGTGTCCCCAGTGACCCCGGGCAGACCCCTCCGGCACACCTCCCCGGAGACTCCGGAGAGACCCCCGGGTCTGGTGCGCCGTCCCACAGCGCGGGTGTGGGTAGGGCGCCTCGAGCCCAGCCCGGGTCGCTGGGCCCCTGCCCTCCACCGCCGCCGCCCGCAGCCGCTAGGGCGCCAGGGCTGCTTTGTTTACCACCTGTCAGAAGGAAAAGGTGAGAAGCAGACAGGCGGGGCGAGGGCTGGCAGGGACGCGCCCACTACCCTCCCACCCCGCGCCCCGTACCTCCTCTGCTCCCCTTAGGGTCCGTGGCGCCCCCCGCGCGTGGCTCCATGACCCGTACTTGGCCTGGTGGACGCACTGCCGCCAGCGACGCGTTTGGAGCGCCCGGGAGCGCTCACCTGGCGGCCCGCCCGGGCTTGGACGCGGCTGAGGCCGGCCGGTCCCGTGCTTGGCGCCCCAACCAGCGCGGTGACCTACCTGGCGGCCGCCAAGGAGGCCTGGCCCTGGGAGCCAGCGCGAGCTCTTGGCCTTGCTCTGCCTCAGGCGCTGCCTCTCTTTCCCAGCATCATGGGAAAACTCTTTCCGCCCAGGGGATGTTGTTATTCCACCTGTGAGAGGGGGAAGTCGAGGCCCAGAGAAGTTAAGGGCCCCACCCGAGCTCTGATGACTAAAAACGGGGTGCAGAACCGGAACCCAAGTTTACCAGGGTATTCTGCAGCCTCCACCAGAGCTTTGCACATCGTAGGCACTCAGTAAATTTGCAGTGAATGTTTCCCTACTGGGGGACTGGAAGAGTACGGTGGGCTGGGGAGGAGGGTGTCCTTGGAGCCTTTGGGAGCTCCAGGAGGCTTCAGGAGCCTGAGCATGATAGGGTTGGGGGACTCAAAAAGTAGGGGAGGGCAG
>NW_020183962.1:0-937 GCF_003031525.2 Neophocaena asiaeorientalis asiaeorientalis | reverse complement strand
GTTTCCATACAAATTTTAAACTTATTTGTTCTAGTTCTGTGTAAAATGCCACTGATATTTTTATAGAGATTGCCTTGAATCTGTAGATTGCCTTGGGTAGTATCTAGCACCATTTGCTGAACTACTCTTGCCTGCACATTCCTTTCAAGAGCACATATTTATTTTATCCTAAAAGCAAAGTTAAGGCCTTGAGGGGGGAAAGGTATAACAACATTAGAGTCCAGTGAAAGAGTGCACAGTCCAGATAGCAAAGAAGCACAGTAGAGTCAAAACAAGAATAAAAAATAGTTGTTATCCTTATGTCACTGAGTCATTTCTTCTCCCTATTTCACCCATCTCCTTTTAAAATGATCACCTTTATTAATGTTGAGAGTTCATGGGTAATAACAAGAATTTTTCCTCTAAGGTGTCAGCTTTTACCCTTCATTGAGTGTCTACAATATTTTGGATGCCCCAAGATATTGTCTTTTCCTCTGTAAAGATACAACGTACTAGGAAGACATTCAGTAAGCCAAAATATATTTTATAACCTTAAGATTTAAAAAACTCTAAAATCTAGATTTTACAAAACATAAAAATATGCTTCAGCGCAAATATTTTACTCTTTGTTCAGTTAGGTGGCAATCAATGTTATTGAAATACATTCCTATCTTAAAACAAAATTATTGCACTTAGAAACAACTTTATAGTACAACTACTAGAAAATTGATATTAAGCAAAAAGCCTTTAAGGAGAGAAGTAATTATATTTGTTCTATTCCAAGTGTTTGATCTATTCCTTAACTTTGATCTCTTCCTTAACTTCTGTGTGAAGATAGTCATTAGATACATGTCACAAGTTCCTGAGCAGTGTTTATTACAATCCATTTTAAAACATAGAGGAGCTATGAGAGGGTTTTAATGTTACTATAAAACTTTTTTTTTTTTTTTTTTTTTTG
>NW_020183961.1:0-937 GCF_003031525.2 Neophocaena asiaeorientalis asiaeorientalis | reverse complement strand
GAAAGGAAAAATCTCACTGGTAAAGGCAAACATAGAGTAAAGGTAGTGGATCAACCACTTGGGAAGCTGGCAGGAAGATGAAAAGACAAAAGTAGTAAGATCATCTATATCTACAAAAAGTAGTTAAGGGATACACAGAATAAAAGGGTGTAAAATATGACATCAAAAACCTAAAACATGAGGTGGTAAAAATGCAGGGCTGTGAGAATGTGTTCAAGCTTAAGAGATCACTTAAAATAGGTAGCTACACATATAGGTTATTATTTAGGAACCTCATGGTAACTGAACCCCCAAAACCTACAATAAAGAAACAAAAAATAAAGAGAAAGGAATTCAAACATAACACTAAAAACAGTCATCAAATCACAATGGAGGACAGTAAGAAAAGAGGAAAGGAATAGAGACAAAGTACAAAAACTACCAGAAAACACATGAAAAAATGTTCAACATCACTATCATGGAAATGCCATCAAAATCACAAGGAGATATCACTTCACACTTGTCAGAATAGCTATATCAAAAAGACAAATAAGCGTTGTCAAGAACGTGGAGAAAAAGGAAACCTCGTGCACTGTTGGCGGGAACGTAAATTGGTGCAACCTCTTTGGAAAACAGTATGGAGGGTCCTCAAAAAATTAAGAAAAACAACTGCCAGTGGGTCCAGCCATCTCTCTTCTGGGTGTTTACCTGCAGAAAACAGAACCACTAAATTCTGAAAAGATATATGCCCTCCAATGTTCATTGCAGCATGATTTACAACAGTCAAAATATGAAAGCACCTAAGTGTCCACTGATAGACAAACAGATAAAATAGATGGAATATATATGTACAATCGAATATTACTCAAACATAAAAAAAGAAAATCTTGCCATTTGAGACAACACGGATGAATCTAAAGGGTATTATGCTAAGTGAAATAAATCAAAGACAAATACA
>NW_020183960.1:0-937 GCF_003031525.2 Neophocaena asiaeorientalis asiaeorientalis | reverse complement strand
GTAGACCGTTTGGGTCTAACAACACCATTATTTGGAGTTTCTTCTGTACACAGGCGAGTGTCTGTCCTTATTATAAGACATTATTTCAAGATATTTTAAAAGTTATTATTTCCCTGTCTAAAGGCCCATTTTTCTGAAACAAAGGACCAGGATTACGTTATGGATGTTTTACCATGTTGGTTCAAATTATTCTGGGGAAATTAATTACAAGGGAAAAAATGTGAACATCAACAAGGGGAGAAATAGAGACATGTAAGCAATTTTTCTCCCCAACTATATCTTTAGTTTCCTCCCCAGAAAACAAGGGCAGGACCACAGGGGCCCCTTTGAATAGAAGACTTTTTGCTCATGGTACATTTCCCAATTAGCCAGAAGCAGATTTTCTGCTCATTTGCCTCTGAACACCATGACTTTCCTTGGAGGCATTTGACTTTCCAACAGAAACTGAGGTTAATAAAGAAAGACAGTGAGAAGAAGACATTTTAAATACAAGAGTGGCAAAAGAGGAGAGTGAAGTTACCTGGAACCTAAGTATCCTGTTGTCTGTTTGCACCAGGAGTCTCATCCTTGAAAGCTGATAGGAAGCTCTCATGGTCTGGTCTCCAGCTCCTGACCAAGCATCAGACTTATTGCCTGAGGATGAAATAAAATTCATATCATATGGCAAGGCAAGAAGAATTTAAATATAAAATTTTTCTCTGCCCATTGGGTCTCCTGCATTTACCAGACCTCCCTAGGAGGTAATGAAAACACTAAGTGGCATTTCGGGGGGCTCCAAGGAGCTCCAGTTCTTTATGTCTCAGTGCAGAAGGAATTCAGCGAGAAGCAAAGTGATTTATTAGAATAGGACGCTTATGAGGCTTACAAGTGGGAGGGCCGGAGGATGCCATGCCCCAAGAACTTAGTGGGCCACAGTTTTATAATCAAAGGAAAAGTG
>NW_020183959.1:0-936 GCF_003031525.2 Neophocaena asiaeorientalis asiaeorientalis | reverse complement strand
TGTGTATGTATAACTGATTCACTTTGCTGTACAGCGGAAACAGACACAACATTGTAAAGCAGCTATAATCCAGTAAAAATAAACTAAAAAGAAAAGAGGAAATGGTTATAACACTACTTGATTTACACTACTCTAATTTATATTAGAACTTTTCCCTTGTTCTTTTATTGGTTTTGGATTAGATTTGACTAAAGGCAAACGGGTAAAAACAGCTCCAGACTAAGTAATAGGTGTGGAAAATAGCTGTAAACATATGTAAGTGCAGAACTTGAAAGCACGCCCATCGAAACTAGATCACTAATTCAGTAGCCTTGCCTCACACTGGATGGTCCACGTAACAGTAGTGTAGACGTCACTCATCCGGGAGACTGTGGAAGTGGTGACTTTCAGGCCCTGTTGCAGATGTAGTCATCTAAAACCCTCATTGTAATGGACCATACCAGGTCATTCATATGCTCACAAAATTTTGAGAAGCATGGCTCTAAGGCGCTATTCAATGTGCCAGAAAGCTATCTGGCACAAAATTGGGGGGATCTGAGGGGAGAGGTTGACCATTCAATGAATCAATGAAGAAGAACAAATGTCTCCGTTGTGTTAAAAGTTCTAGGAGGCAAAAATAATTGAAAAGATCACACAAAACCGAACTGGCAATGTCTGACACCTGATCTAAAAGGTAAAGGAAAGACCAAGAAGCAATCACTCTAGGTAATTCTAATCTTCATCTCATGATTTCAGGGCAAGTAACGCTCTTGGGAGACTTGTTGATATTATATTTATTTTGTAAGCAAGGGGACTAATGCTGTCCCCATCTCCTCCTGGGACTTGAAGGCATGTCAACTGCAGTTAATTCCAATTTTTATTTGCCATGTTTAAAACACTGCCACCTAAGGCCCCACTGGGATTCGAACCCAGGATCTCCTGTTTACTAGACAGGCG
>NW_020183958.1:0-936 GCF_003031525.2 Neophocaena asiaeorientalis asiaeorientalis | reverse complement strand
TGCTGGGTCTTATAGTAAGAGCATGTTTAGTTTTGTAAGACACTACCAAAATGTCTCCCAAAGTGATTTTACCATTTTGCATTCCACCAGCAATGAATGAGAATTCCTATTGCTGCACATTCTTGTCAGCATTCGATGTCCTCACTGTTTCATATTTTAATAAGTGTGTAGTGATATCTCATTTTAATTTGCATTTCACTGATGACATGAGATATGGGGCATCTTTTTGTATCCTTATTTTGCATCTATATATCTTCTTTGGTGAGGTATCTGTTAAGGTATTTGGCTCATTTTTTAATCAGTCAAGTTTGACTTTTTTCTTTACTTTGAGCAGAGTAAATAAAATTTATTTTGTAAGTAATGAGTAATTAACAAGTACTTTAGAAGATAATTAAAGGGACATTCATAGGAGTTGACTGTAAGTCTTAGAGATTTTTCTTTATTTTTTGAGATATAATTGACACATAACTCTGTGTAAGTTTAAGGTGCAAAATGTGTCAAATTGATATAATTGTATATTACAATATGATAACCACCACAGTGTTAGCTAACACTTCTATCAGGTCACATTATTATTTCTTTCTTATGGTAAGAATATGTAAGATGTAGTCTCTTAACAACTTTGTATATAATACAGTATTTTTGACTAGAATTAGTATGCTGTGCACTAGATCTCTGAAACTTATTCATCTTTTAGTTGCAGGTTTTTATGGTTTAACAGAGTCTCCCCAATTCCACCAATCCCAGCCCAGGTAGCCACCCTTCTGTTCTCTGTTTCTAGGAGTTCAGCATATTTAGATTCCACATACTAATAATACCTTACAGTACTTGTCTTTCTTTCTGGCTTACCTCACTTAGCATAACACCCTCAAGGTCTGTTCATGTTTTGAAAATGGCAGGATTTTCTTCTTTCTCATGGTTGAATATATATATATA
>NW_020183957.1:0-930 GCF_003031525.2 Neophocaena asiaeorientalis asiaeorientalis | reverse complement strand
TTTTTTTTTTTTTTTCGGGTGACTTCCACCGTTAACATCGCAAGAAGCATGAATTCTGGAAATATTCTGAAACATGCTGATAAGGGCAGTTCCCAAATGGTTAACTCTTTTCTGCAAATACAGTTTTCCCCTAGGTATCCTCAGGGGCGATTGGTTGCAGGATCCCAAGGATACCAAAATGCACGGATGCTTATGTACCTTATGTAAAATGCTATGACACTGTGTAGTCTTTATGTATAACCTACAGACATCCTCCTATATACTTTAAGTCATCTCTAGAGTACTCACAATACCTAATACAATGTAAATGCTATGTAAATAGTTGTAGATACAGTGTAAATACTATGCAAATAGTGGTAAATAAAATGTAAATAGTTCCTGGTGCCCACAAATTCAAGTTTTGCTTTTTGGAATTTTCTGGAACTTTTTTCAAAATTTTCGATCCTCAGTTGATTGAATCCCTGGATGCCAAACCACGGATACAGAGGGCCAACTGCATTCTGAGGCTTGCACGTGGCATACCAAGAGCTATCACATAAAGGGAATGGTAAGTAGATCAGCTAGGAAGACCCTCATCCTCACCTCCTTCAGCTCTGTTCAGGTGTTACTTTTATCAAAGACCCTTCTCTGACAACCACCACTCAGCCGACCCTCTCTAACCCCTGCTTTATTGTTCTGCATATTACATATCTCTGCTGGTACTGCACCTTTCCATATTCATGTAATAAGTAAATATCACCTATGATTTATGTAATAAGTATGTCTAATATATTTTGTATTATTATTACATCACAATTTATGTAATAAATAAGAGCTCCCTGAGAGCAAGGACCTTGGTCATTTCTCCCCTGAATCAGGAGCTCAGTAAATTTTTTTTTTTGCGGTACGCGGGCCTCCCACCACTGCGGCCTCTCCCGTTGCGGAGCACAG
>NW_020183956.1:0-891 GCF_003031525.2 Neophocaena asiaeorientalis asiaeorientalis | reverse complement strand
GCAAAGTGACCTGCGTAGATCAGACTACTAGTGTAGTGGGTGGTTGCCAGGGTTCAAACCATACCTCCACAGTTCTAAAACTTTATTATTTGACAGATTTCTGGAGCGCTAATTTGAAAAATGCAGATTCCGGGTCTCCTTTCCATAGATTGTTATACCAGCATGTCTTAGCTGGAGCCCAGAATCTGCATTTTAATGAGCAGCTGTGATTCTGAAGTGGCGACCAGGAAGCACTTTCCTACGATGGCAGCTGTGCTGTCCTTTTTGAAACCCAGCCTACGGAGTTTGTCCTGGAGTCTTACTGGGGAATTTCAAAACATCGAAAGAGAATCTGAGCGCGCGATTTTTGTTCAAACCTCAGATTCTTTTCTACCTGGCTTCTTAGGTTTCCTTATCAGTCTCGCAGCGTGTCTCCTTTATTGGGAAATATATTTGCTGTTAGAGCAGATATCTATTCTTGGCTCTGCCACTTTCTAGCTGTGTAGCCTTTACCTCCCTGGACCTCAGTTTCCTTATCTGTAAATTGGAGAAGATAAAAAGGGGGTGCCGTGAGGGTAAAGATAAATGTATGTGAAAATGCTCAGGAATCCCACTTACCAGTTGGGCAAACTTAGGTTATTCGATCTCTCTGAAACCTTATTTATTTGTAAAATGAAAATGTTAACAGCAGCATCTGTTTCCATAAGTTCTCTCCTAATCCGCTCATCTTCCAGTTTTCCTACTTTTTGTTCATGCTATCCAGTGAATGGTGCTCATTGCAAAACCTTGTAGTCATTATTGGTAGCTCCTTTTCCCTTTTCCACCACATTCAATCCTTCAGTAACTCCTCTTTATTCTTCTTTCAAAAGACGTCTTGAGGGCTTCCCTGGTGGCGCAGTGGTTGAGAGTCCG
>NW_020183955.1:0-936 GCF_003031525.2 Neophocaena asiaeorientalis asiaeorientalis | reverse complement strand
ACACACAGAAGGGGCACTGGTCGGCAAGTGCCCACGTAGGGTACCTGCCTGGGGATCCCTGCACCATCCCAGACGCAGGCCATGTGACCAGTGAGCTCCAGGGTCCTCTGGAGGAGAGAAGTCCAACAGGCCCTCAGTCAGAAAGGAATTTGAGATTGGATGTCTCATTTATGTCTCTGCCCTAATCGACATAAATTCACAAACACCGCTTTCTAAATAGCAGGGCCTCATCACTGAGCTCTGGGACCTTGGGTCGGGGTCCAGGTTCACAGCATTAAGGGCTCCTCTGTTCTGACCCATATCAGACTGGGCTCTGGTCGTCTGCTTTGTCAGCCCCAAAGACCTTGGACGTAATCCTGAAGAGGCTCCAAGGATGTGACAGGCATCTGGTAGGAAAACATACTGAACAACTATAAAATATTTGTCATCCTTAATTGTTTCTGTTACTCTTACATATTCACATGCAATAGTAAAGTAGTTTCCCTGCACTCAAAATGATTCCTCTAAAATCACATTGCTATCATCTGTAGCAACTGTAAATGGAAAGTAACCTTTTACAATCGTATAAAAATTAAGAATTTATTTTAAATATAAAAACAAAACTAGGTTGCTGTTGGGACACATTAAAATTCAAGAAACCCTATTCTAAGCATGTCCCAAACGCCAAGCACCGGACTAGGGGATGCTAGAGATACAGAGATGAATGACCCAGGCCTTGCTCCCCAGGAGCTCACAGTCTGCCAGGGACCAGGTAGCAGCCAGGAACTCAGGGAACCAGAAGCACAGACTGTGTGCTGATATGAGCCACGGTGCCAGCCTTACTCCCTCTGGCATCTCTCCTCTTTCCACCTATTAATATTTCAGTAAGCTTAGATTTGGCTGGATGAGTCACTTGGCACCAATAGCATTTTGAAAGGAAGGAAGCAATGAAAAAAA
>NW_020183954.1:0-894 GCF_003031525.2 Neophocaena asiaeorientalis asiaeorientalis | reverse complement strand
GCATCTTCTCATACCTAGAAAAGCACTAAAATCATTAACAGTGACCTCTGCTCCTCATGACTAGTAGCAGTCTTCTGCCCAAATGTGTGCTGACTGCACGTGCCCCCCGCCCTTCACTAAAATCATATATAATACTGCTGTGCCCCTTCCTCTTTGGAGCAGTTCCTCAAAGCTACCTGAGATGCTGTCTCCTGGGCTATAGTCATCATTTTGCCCCAAATAAAACTTAACTCACAACTCCCATGTAGTGAGATTTTTTTTCAGTCAACAGTGATCACTGAAATATATAATAATAAAAGAAAGGATAAGAAAGATGGTATATTCATTTCATGCAATATTATGAAAACATTTGACTTTTATTTAACTGTTTACACAAGAGTGTGTAATAATATAGGAACTTTCATAAAGTAGAACATTAAGTGAGAAAAAAATTCCAGAGAGACCAAAGAGTTGCATATTGAACACATGAGTCTATCTCCATTCCCTCACAAAATCCTACTACACTGCCAGTAAAGAAATTTTTAAAGTAATTTCAGCAATTTTAAAGTAAATTTTAGTAATTTTTAAAGTAATGCTAAAAGCACAAAGTATATGGGAAAGAAGAAGACAGTAGAAGGGAAACAATAAAAATAAAATTTTGTATTTGAAAAGTAACCAATTTAACAGAACAAAAAGATATGATTGAGGGAGCCAAATCATTAGCTGACTTACACTGCATAATCCCAGAAAGACTCAGAAACTGGAAATTGTACTAAAGGTAGGGGTATAGGTGGGACTAAAGAAGGATTAGTTGGAATCTATACATATATGTGTATATACATGCTTACTTTTATTTGCTTTTATTTAAAAAGAGGGAAAGATAGGGCTTCCCTGGTGGCGCAGTGGTTGAGAGTC
>NW_020183953.1:0-934 GCF_003031525.2 Neophocaena asiaeorientalis asiaeorientalis | reverse complement strand
TAGGTTAGTGATGTGAAATTCTCCTGCCCCTGGCCCTACCTCCTTCCCTGTCCCCAGCCGCGCCGAAGGCAGTTTGCTGGTTGTCTTCCCCAATTCTTCTCCAAGTAGGTTATGTTTACTTCCCAAATCCCTGATCCAGAGGTGGGGGTGCCTACACTCCCAAACCCTGAGTGTCCACCTTCCCCTGCTGTTTGTAGTCTCTTGTGCTGTGCCTACAGTGGCACCTGGGCGGGGGAGGACACTGCCCTTGTCTAGGTTTTTCTAAATGTCTTACTCAAGTTCCAACCTCCAGCTTGTGAATCACCTGTGTCTCTTTTTTGACTTGTAAGCAAGTATTAAGCTTTGGGGTTGGGGGGAGGTCTGTAATGTGAAACAACTTCTTTTCTTCCCTCCCCCCACAGTGTTGTAAGTAACTTTTAACGGCCAAACCCCAGATTTGCACTTCTTTTTTCTCTAACTGCTAAAACCATTTTCTTGCCCCTGGTCTTACTGTAACATTTGGAAAAGGAATAAATGTCGTCCCTTAAACAAAAGAAAACAAAATAAAACAGACTTTCTAGTTGGACTAGACGACTATATTCCTATCTGGCTTGTGCTCCGCCCCCTGGTGGTGGCTCTAGACCGAGCAGGAACACTAAAAAAGGAAGGCATTTGCCGAAGCGCGAGGTTGGTGACTCAGCTTCATTTACATACCCAGAATGCACTGCACTCGGGATCATGCCTACTTTCAAAAGGCTCTAGCCTTCTATTTCTTTTGACTCCCGGCCCCGCTCGGAATCAGGATATTTTCACAGCACTGTGTGAAATAATTGCAGAACTCACTCGTTGTTTGCGGGTAAATAGTTACCGTTGGTGCCTTGGGACTTCCAGTTAGCCGAGGACTGTGTGAGCGGCTCTGACGGCACACTCTGGTTTCTCTTCAGAACGCATAAAT
>NW_020183952.1:0-933 GCF_003031525.2 Neophocaena asiaeorientalis asiaeorientalis | reverse complement strand
CTTTTCAAATGCCTTTATCCACATCCTGCCACGTGCTCAGTCCTACCAGTTCTCCAAAGTCATGGTATTTTTTAAAGTTCTCCATGGGAATCTCTTAATTCCCAAATGAAGTTATCTCCCCACCTTCTCTTTCTGTCTCTTGCTCTCCGTCTCATTCTGGGAGGTGAGGGAAGATGGGGCACATATAAGTGGAAAGAGAAATTCAAGGCATTATGTGCCAGAAGTGTGGAATATCAGCATTAGGTACGTCACTTACTTCAAATTCCTTATTTTATGGGTAAAGACCTTAAAATGGTATGAGAGAAAGGGACTTGTTATGAATTGATAGAAACTGTGGACTCTGATTTCAGCATATTTAATCAGTACTATTAATAAGCCTCATCTATACATATAATGAAATGCTAAGCATACAGTAAACATGATAATAAAAACTTGGAAAGATATCCATGGACACTTGCAAAGAAGGTCAATAAAATGTGTTACATGTGTTTAATTCCATTTATATAGGATTATGTGTATATATGTGCATGTGTGTGAGAGTATGTGCATGAGAGAGACAGAGAAGATATGTGTGTACAGAGGAATGTTCATCAAAATGCTAACAATGTTTATGTTTAGATGATGACATTTTTCTGTATAATCTTGGTATCACTTAAAATATTTACAGCAAGAATGCATTATTGTTTATGATCAGTAAAAACACAAAAGGGCTAAAATGATACTTAGAAAAGAAAAGGAAATGACTTCCTCTAAAAGTTTGCTTGGAAGATACAACAAAGATTTTCCTAGAGAATCCCTATCGTTTTGTTTCCTTTTTAAAGTTTCCATTTTATGATATTTTCAGGAAGAACTGTTCAACCAGGTAGTATAGACAGAATTGAGTACTTTCTTTGCTCCTTTAAAATTCAACTTTAGCTAAATTAATGAAGTTGC
>NW_020183951.1:0-933 GCF_003031525.2 Neophocaena asiaeorientalis asiaeorientalis | reverse complement strand
AAAAAAAAAAAAAAAAAAAGATCATTTAATGAGGCATAGAGGTGGTCTTGGGAATTTACACCTAAAGAAAATCTCTAAATCAAAAAACCATAGAATAAATAATCCCGGGAGGCAATACAGAATGGGGTTAAGAAAAAGCTCAGAGTCCCACGGCCTGGGTTCACTCATTAGGTATGTGACCTTGTGCAAGATACCTATTCTCCCTGTACTAAGTTCCTTCCTCCCTAAATGAGGCTGTTAACAAGACCTACTTCATAAGGTTGCTTGCTGTGAAAATTCAATAAGATAATTTATAAAAGCCCTAAGGACAGTATCTGATAAGTGCTCAACAACTGCCAGCTATTAAAGCAGTTGTCACCATCACTGCAGAACACAGGAAGGGGTGTGGAGAAGTTAAGTGAAAAGGTAAATTAAAACAAAACAAGAATAATCCTAGGTCTACTGCTGAGACCTCATGGTAGAACTGACACATCGTGGGTGCTCAGTAAATAGCGAATGATTGACTCAATCTATCAATCAGTGAATGGACCAAGGAATGGAATCTCAGGAAGAAAAGCTTGCTTTCAAAAAAGCTAATTCTTTGCCTTCTGCGGGCCTTTTGATCCCTCCTAATCCATCCATAAGAGAGAAGTTATCCACCCTAATTCAGAATAGTCTTTCTATTGCTCTTGCAGTAACTCAGTTCAGCAGTAAATTTTAAACTTTTTCCAAAACCACACTAACATATATGCTAGAACACACCAAATTTATAAGCAAAAACTCTAAGTGACCTTAACATCATGACAGGAGAAAAAGATGTTCAAAGATGAAGTTATATTTAACACACCCTTTATTTCTGTCTAAATAGTGTGATTTAAAATGAATGAATGTTGTGTGGGAAAAAAAAAATTATGTAAGTGTCTATATTTAGATATATAGATTTTTTTTTTTTTT
>NW_020183950.1:0-931 GCF_003031525.2 Neophocaena asiaeorientalis asiaeorientalis | reverse complement strand
TTTTCTAATTCTTTTAGGTGGTAGGTTAGATTGTTTATTTGAGATTTTTTCTTGTTTCTTGAACAAGGCCTGTATCGCTATAAACTTCCCCCCTTGGAACTACTTTGCTGCATCCTGTAGATTTTGGAAAGTTGTATTTCCATTTTCATTTGGCTCAGGGTATTTTCTGATTTCCTCTTTGATTCCATCATTGACCTTTTTTTTCTTTTTTCTTGGCAACTTGCTGTTTAGTCTCCACGTGTTTGTGCTTTTCCCAATTTTCTTTCTGTAGTTGATTTCTAGTTTTATATCATTATGGTGGGAAAATATGCATGGTATAATTCCTGTCCTTTTAAATTTTTTGAAGCTTGTTTTGTGACCTAGTATGTGATCTGTCCTGGGGAATGTTTCATGTGTGCTTGAAAACAATGTGTATTCTGCTGTTTTTTGGATGTAGTGTCCTGTAGATATCTGTTAAGTCCACATGGTCTATTGTGTCATTTAAGAACACTTGCCTTATTGATTTTCTGTCTGGTTAATTTGTTCATTGGTGTCAGTGGGATGTTTATGTCCCCTCCTATTATTGTCTCATTGTCAATTTCTTCCTTTATGTCTGTTAGTATTTACTTTATATATTTAGGTGCTCCTGTATTGGGTACGTTATGTTATTAGTATAATAGTCTCCTCTTGTGTTAATCCCTTTATCATTATATAATGCTCTTCTTTGTCTTTTATTATAGCATTTGTTTTAAAGTCTATTTCGACTGATATGATTATCCCTACCTCCATTTTCTTGTCCTTTCCATTTGCTGGAAATACCTTTTCCCATCAACTCACTTTCAGTCTATGTGTTTTTAGCCTTGAAGTGAATCTCTTGTAGGCAGCATAGTGAAAGGTCTTGTTTTTTATCCAATCAGCCTCCCTATGTCTTTTCTTTTTTTTTTTTTTTTTT
>NW_020183949.1:0-931 GCF_003031525.2 Neophocaena asiaeorientalis asiaeorientalis | reverse complement strand
CTCCCAACCGCCCCCCCACCCCCCACCCCCGTCTTCCTTCCCTCCATCTCTCCCTCCCTCCACCTGTCTCAGTCCCTCTCACTCTGTGTCTCTCTCTTTCTCTCCACTCCCCTGTCGTCCCTACCCCTCCTCTCCCCTCCCTTCCCCCCACACCCACCTTGGGTGCTGTGAATAATCTTGCTAATCTGTGCCACTTGACAGGTTAAAGGCTGTCTTCTCCTTGTGGTTTGGTTTAAAAAGCACTTTCTCTCTTTGTTTATTGCACAGGTGATACAATTTCATGGTAGAAACATCAGGAAGGAGAAGTAAATCAGATGAGGGAAACCCAAGAGAGTAATTGCTCCCCATGACCCTACTACCGGGAGACAACCACTTTTACCATTTCCGTGTGCTGTTTTCCAGGCTCTCTCCTCTCCTCTCTCCCTCCCTTCCTCACCTCCACCCCACCTTCCCTTTTAACACACTGTTATAGAATGGTTCATGTATGTGGTGTTTCTTAATCTGCTTTTTCAAAAACTAAAACCAAACAAAAATCAACCCATTGAACTTCTTTCCATGTTATTCAACAGGCTTCAGAACCGTCATCTTCAGTGCCTGAAGAGTGTATCGATGGACCCTAACATTTCTGTAGTCATTCCTGCATTGTTGGACATTCAGGTGGTGCCTAGTTCTTTCCCTGTGTTTAAATCCAGCATTGTGCATACTCCAATGAGTGAATTCTCCCTTGTCAAGCCAAATCTTCGCTAGCATACCTGATGATCTTAATTGTGGACTTGCAGGATCCACATATGGACATTTTAAAGACTTTTCCTGTGTGTTGCCAAATGGCCCCTTCATAAGCATTGTACCGATTTTCATTCATGCCAGCCAGCTCAGCTAGTAAAAAGAGTATGCCCATTTCCCCTGCATAGTCTCCTGGTCACTGTAATTG
>NW_020183948.1:0-915 GCF_003031525.2 Neophocaena asiaeorientalis asiaeorientalis | reverse complement strand
GCAATTATACTCCAATAAAGATGTAAAAATAATAATAAAAAATAAAAGGAAGTTATCATTATTTCTATTTTATAGATGAAGGAAACTGAGGTTCAGAGAAGCTGAATGACAGCAAGTGAAGTAACTGGGTTCTTCACTACTGAATGTTTAAAGGTGAATGTCTTTGGGGTTTCCTATTTCTTGGAGTGTCGTGACTGTGAAGAAGAAAGGACATTGCAACAAATACTAATTAAGTAACATTTAGAAGGTGCTTGGGCAGAGATGAGATATCCAAGTTTTCCTTTCTGCACAAGTGAGATTTTTCAGCTTATTGTTGATCTTTCTTTTCACTTATTTCCTTAAGTAGAATCTATTCTAAAGATTGACCAAAACATCATGGATGAGATCCAGCTATCTTCCATGGAGCATCAAAGATGGCAGACACCTTAGAAATCACCTCTGTGACATCTCTATTTTAAGGAGAGGAAACTAAGGCCCAGAAAGGCCTGAGGACTGTAATACAGCTAACTGGAGGCAGGCATGAACCTACTACCATTTTAGCCCATTCACTTCATGCTAGTCCCCGTGAATGACCCAGCTAGTAAGATATCAATTGGTGGGAGCACCTGCCTGGTAAACTGAGGTACCGAGGGATGCTACTTTGATGTCTCACTAGCTGGCAAGGTTCTCGCTGGTTCAAAGTAACCCAGATCAACTTTAATGGAGCAGGCAGTCATGCCATTCTAATCATGTCTTTTTTGAAACAGTTTTTGCTAACATGTTATTTTCTATCAGAAAGACAGATGCACAAACACCAGTACAACTAGCATTTATCAAGTGCCTATGTTATGACCCTCACTGTGAGTAGGGCTTTGTTTTGTTTTGGGTTTTTTTTAGCTGTACGCAGGCCTCTCACTGTTGTGGCCTCTCCCGTTG
>NW_020183947.1:0-929 GCF_003031525.2 Neophocaena asiaeorientalis asiaeorientalis | reverse complement strand
AAGGGCTTTCTGCCTGATAAAAACGCAGGGAAGAAGGTCGGGGAGGAAAGCCGAGCTCCCCCCACCCCATCCCCAAATTCTGCCGGAGGTCCGCCTGGGACCACTGAGAATCAGAAAAACTATGCGGAGCCTGGACCAGCAGAACCATCACCTTTGCTGCTACTAAGACAGGCTGCATTCAGGTCCCGTGTCCTGCACGACAGAACTCTGTCTTGCCCCCAAATGCTTTCCTCGGCTTCTGTGCTACCAGCCCATTCCAGACACCCACGAGCACCTGATCCGCCCTTCCCGTCCTTAGCACAGACACAGGCGCAGCTAACGACCATTTGGGCTGCAACACCATCCGTGAAGAAAATGTGTCTGCTGCCCAAAGCCCGGTGCTAGGAGGCTACCCGTGGGCGGGGGCTCATGGGGATCGCCCGGGGGCCCCGCCAGGAGTGCAGGAAGCACCGTGACGCTGGTGAATCCTCCTGGGGCTGCAGCCACCTGCTCTGACCCCTCTCAGCCCCACTTCCACCCCCGCAAGCACTCTGATCGGCCTCACTAATGGCCTCACAGCCCAGGCTGGAGTAACAGGAGGTAGGTTGCATCACACATCACAAGGAGGCGCCCCCATAGCACAAGCCTGCCCCAGCCCCTCTCCTACCTTAGCGGGTTATCTGAGTGGGTCTCCATGTGGGTCTCCAGCCCGTACTTGCACACGAACTCCTTGAAACACAGTGGGCAGTGAAACACTTCATCAGCTTTCTTCTCCATGTCACCCGACTGCCTGTCCTCTACCATCTTAGGGGAAAGAAGAAACATTAAGTCACAAGGGAGGGCTCCCATGTAGTTTGTTTCAGAGAAGCCGACACTAAATCCAGAATCTGAAAGGAAAAGGACGCCTCCCTCCTAGGCATTAAGGATGCTACTGACCAACGTTTCATGTA
>NW_020183946.1:0-927 GCF_003031525.2 Neophocaena asiaeorientalis asiaeorientalis | reverse complement strand
GAAAAAAAAAAAAAAAAAAAAAAAAGAGGGAGAGATAAACCAAAAAAGAGAAATAACTTCAAAATTCTGAAGAAAAAAATATTCCCTACCTAGACTTCTATGCCTAGAAACTATTAATCAAGAGTGAAGGCAAAATAAGGACATTTTCAGATATATAAAGTCTCAAAAATTATACTTCCATGAATTATTTCTCAGGAAGCCACAGAATGATGTTCCAGCAAAACAAGGTTATAAACCTACAAATAGGAAAATGTGAAATCCAGAAAAAAAGAGAATCCCATTCAGGAAAAAGGTGAAGTTAGTCCTTAGGATGACTGTGAAAGGAAGAAAGTCCCAGGACCAGCTGAGCATCAGGCTCAGAGGTCAGATGGCTCCAGATCAGTCACCAAAATATGTCACCTAAATATTTCACCAAGAAAACAATGAAACTGAGGGACTGCTTTATGTGTTTGAATGAACTGATAAGCAATTTACTTAATGATAAACACATTAAAAACTAAGCAATAAAAAAGATCTCTACTGAAAACAAAAAAATTTCACCAGAAAGGAAATATGACAATAGTATACTGAAGAGCTAGAATGTAAATAATATTTATATAATCATCATAGTACTATAGACACTAAATATTTATTTAACCAAAAATTTGTGACATAACAACATGGGAGAAAACAAAGCAGATGTGGGTAGATGTGTAATTAGGGAGTGGGGTGAAGGGTAATGCTGGAGCTAGAGACCAAATCCTCATCTTCCATAATAGGAAGTCAACAGATCTAGAAAGTCATGTCACAGAAAAATCTGTTATTGTAAATACAAAAATAAATTCCAGAAGAAACACCTAAAACAGTCAAAAGTGGTTGCTTCTGAAAAAAATCTGAAAATGAATATATATATATATGTATAACTGAATCATTTTTCTGTACACCTGA
>NW_020183945.1:0-928 GCF_003031525.2 Neophocaena asiaeorientalis asiaeorientalis | reverse complement strand
GGAAGGAAGAAAAGCTTTGGTGTATAGCTTGGATTTTCCATGCCCAGATAAAGATTGCAAAAGCCTACGTATGATGGTGACATGTGTCTTCTTTAGCCTCAGCCTCTTTTTCCACTTGATCTTGACGTTTTCCTGGCTCCCCAACATTCAGAGAAACCAGCATTCCCAGAATTATCAGCCATCTGCATCCATTCTAAAGTGCCCAGTTTCAACTTTAGTGTGAATGAGTACCAGAGAAATGAGAAGGAATAGTACTGATGATGGTAAGAAGGAAGAACTGAGCCACTGGGGTGCGTAACTGAAGAGCAGAGAGCCCATCTACTAAAGAAATGGACCAGAACTTTTGTCTTAGAGCAGAATGGATGATTACACGATTCCTTAGCTCTATTTGAGAAGACTGTTAATATTCACGCTGATTATAAGAAGTAAAGAATGTGGTTTATAAACATAACCCAGTTTGCCAGATTCCATTAATGTTTTATTGTCACCTAGAACAATGAAAATTTTGCACATTGTTAAGTGTGGCTTGAATTGAACTCAAGTAAGTATTCATAAAGCCAAAGGTCCTAGACACGCAAATAATTTGAAGAGATCACTAAGGGATCACTAAGTCCAGATTCCAATTTCCAAGTTCTAAGATAGCATCATCCACCCTTGTTTGGTAACAAGTCCCACCAGTCTGCTCACTTAACATGTCCATCGTCTTAATAAGTCGAGGAAACATCAATGGAAACCAGCTAGAATAAGAGAGCTTGATCATTCACGACCACTGGAATCTCTAGATCTCTTCACAGTCTCCGCAATGACTTATTCATGTAACCAAGTTGACAATCACAAGTAATAAAGCATGAAGCAGTAGAGGTTATCTGGCCCCCACAGTTGACCAATACACAGAACCAAATTCATGGTATCCGTAGAACTAGGCTTA
>NW_020183944.1:0-928 GCF_003031525.2 Neophocaena asiaeorientalis asiaeorientalis | reverse complement strand
AGCCTGATTCTTCAGACCAGGACACAGAAACCCATGGGGGTGGAGGGAGGAGTCATTTTCCCAGCACCGCACAGCTGCAGCAATACTGGCCTCGCTTTGTCCATCTCTGGGGCCAAGTTTTCTTAGTTCCCTCACTTAGGGAGGAAGTGTGTTTGCCCTCAGAGGTAACTGTGTCAGATTTCAGCCCCACTACTTTTTAGCTGTGTGACCTTAGGCAAGTAACTTAACACTTGTGAACTTTAGTTCCTTCGTTGTAAAATCCACTACCGACTGGATCTGGTAAAACTCTCCCCAATGTTTTCAAAATAAACTCCCCAAACCACAGCCTAACTTTGGGCTATTTGAAGGATTAAATGAGATGTCTCACCTTATCTTGGAACAAGGGAAGAGGAAGGGAAGGGAGGGAGAAAACGAAAGAGAGCAGGAAGGAGGGAGAGGAAAAGAAAGTTGGATCATTCAAAATCACTGTGGAGCACCTAAAATATGACAGGTCCTGAGGACACAGCAGACACAAGACAGACACTGGTCCTGCCCCTGTGGGGCTTACAGCTCACCGCAGGAGGCAGGTACTGGGAACTGTGTTTAGTGCTCGAGAAGAGACCTCGTGTCCTATGAGCTGCAGAGTATACGGAAGCGCTTACCATGGGGCCTGGCACATAGTAGGTGCTCAATAAAACTGCACCCCTCCCCCCTCTACCCATTAATCCAGGAACCAGGCAGTGCTGCCACCTCCCTAGCCGGGACCCCCTTCCTGGTCTCTTTCCTCTCCAATCCTGTGATGCCCAACGCCCAGGCCAGGCTTTCTATTGTCACCCACAGGAGCGCAGTGTTCTCTTCCATCCCCACCTCCGCACCCCTCCCCAGCTGCCTCCTATAAGTGCAAGTCCAGCCACAGTGCCTCCAGCACCCAAACATCTTTGAATTAAAA
>NW_020183943.1:0-908 GCF_003031525.2 Neophocaena asiaeorientalis asiaeorientalis | reverse complement strand
GGGGCGTGGCTCCCTCTGTTGGTGGTGAGACCCCCAGCCCCTCCCTGTACAAAGTCTAGGTGAGATGGGGGCAGGGGCAGGATAAAGGGAGAAGGAATTCAGCTGATACTCTTCCTCCTCCCCTCTAACTTCCCCCACTCAGATCATCTAACTGTTTTTCTACAATATCCTCTCCTAATTTTCTTTTAACACAGTTAATTTTAGCCAAAAGTCATCCCTGTAAAAACATCAGGACGTAGAAGTAGGGCTGATTCAGTGTGAGTTGTCTTTCATTCCTGAGAACTGTCCTTTAACCCAATTCTCTTAAGACTGTTTCTGGATATATTTTGGTGATTCAGTGACTTACATGATGTGATTTCAGACTGATATAGTTTAATGTAGCTGCACACATCTGAATATATATATGTATATATTTTATAATAGAGCTAATATGTATTTCCATAAAGCAGAAGAAATGGCTCTAAATGAATGTGATAGGAAAGAGAATTATGACCACCAAATTATGATTTTTCTCAAGCCTGCTTTCAAAATTATTTCTGAACCAAATAATTCTGAAACTATATAAACAAAAGCCACTACGAACTGAGACAAAAAATGTTTTTACATAATTATACAAATTAAAGGCCCTATGAATGTTTGCCATTTATTTTAGCATCATGCTGCCATGCAGGTGGACTAGGTTGACAGATTAAATGCAGAATTACAGTTTCCCCAAATCCTGATGCCCTGTAGAGATTTATCTTTGTGAAAATTGATCAGTCAAGCCTTTCTGCTAGATAGAGTAAGGGAATAATGAAATGTGCGTGCTATCAATGCACAGTCTGAGGATTGAGAAAGGAACGTGTATTTATAAAAAATGAGGTTAAAAAAAAGCTTCTGAGGGCTTCCCTGGTGGCGCAGTGGTTGAG
>NW_020183942.1:0-920 GCF_003031525.2 Neophocaena asiaeorientalis asiaeorientalis | reverse complement strand
TAGTTGTGGCATGCAGGCTCAGTAGTTGTGGCCCACGGGCTAAGTTGCTCCACACATGTGGGATCTTCCTGGACCAGGGATAGAACTGTATCCCCTGCATTGGCAGACTGATTCTTAACCACTGTGCCACCGGGGAAGTCCACAGCAGGGCTTTATTCTCGTTTGAGGGCTTGACTAGGTTAAAATTTACTTCAAGTTCCTTTTGGTTGTTGTTGAAGTTCATTTCCTTGTGGCTGTGTGACTGAGGGCCCTGACTGTTTGCTGGCTGTTGTTTGGAGGCTGTCCTCATGTCCTAGAGGTTACCCACAGTTCCCTGCTCTATGATCATCTCGATAAGCAGCTCACGGTATCTGGTATTTGCTTCTTCAAGGCCAGAAAAAGAATCTCTCTCCAGTCTGTTAAGACAGCCTTCTATGACATAATGTAATCAAGCGTAAAATCCCACTACCTTTGCCATAGTCTATTAGTTAGAATCAAGTCACAGGTCCCACCTTTATTCAAGGAGAGGGGATTATATAAGAGCATGATTCATTGGGGGTCATCTTAGGGTGTTATTTCCTCCCTAGAAAATCAATCCATTACCAACACGTGAATTTTATCTTAACGTGTTTATCTATATCTACCAGCTTCCATCTGTCTCCACCTCAGCCTTTCTTATGAACCTGTTCCAGTCTATCGTCATCATTTATCTGGAATTTTGCAGTGTCTTCTTTAATGTGTTTGTCTATATCCACTCAGGTCTTCTCCAATCATTCTCTACCATATAGCCAATGTGATCTCTTTGAAATGCAAATATATTCATGTCCCCCTTTTGCTTAAATCTTTCCAAAGGCTTTCAAGAGTTCTTGATGGATAAAACTCCTTATCAAAACTTCCAGGGCTACTTGGCATATACCCTGAGAAAACCAAAATTCAAAAAG
>NW_020183941.1:0-926 GCF_003031525.2 Neophocaena asiaeorientalis asiaeorientalis | reverse complement strand
GAATACTCTCTCCTCACTTTAGTCTGTTCTTGGTCAGAAAGCAGTGGTAGCAGCCCTATCAAGCCCTGCAGTGTTAGTGTGACCTATTTTGGAAGAGGTGCCTCTCTGGGCAAGAGTCAAAAGCAGTGGAGTGCTGGAGGGTACTCTTACTGGAACATAAGAGGCGACTATCACATTGTCAGGAATTTTGTGAGCCAGCTTTTAAACACAGCTGTTATTAAAACTAAATCGTATACAGCAACAATTACATTACATACATTATATTGAAAACGAACATAATACATGATCAAAAGTCATCGACTCCTAATTATTTTCCTACATTTTTCTATTAGCTATGCTCTTGAGATTGTGCTTATTTATTGTAACTGAATGATGGAAATGCATCTCTTCCCAACTCTGCATCAAAGGCCATCAAGTTGGTAGCTTGAAATCAGCAAATGCTACAACACAGTGCGATTCTTCCAACCCTCGTCCTCCTCCACAGAGCCTGTTGTTAAACATTTACCTGCATGGCACTGGTTGAGATTGATCCACTCTGCAGATACCCTGGTGTGGTGGATATCCTCAGATCCAACCAGTGTTGTTATATACCATACCAGAGTCAAGGGCCAACTCACAACTGTTATGTAAAGTGATATTTTAAACCTGCGACCAAAGGATAGTTCACGAAAGATGTTTAACGTCTACCATTTATAACAATGTCCTAAGACGCCCATACTACGCCATTAAGAGACTTTTAAAAGAGGTATAGCTCAACATGTGTCGGGGTGTGGTGGGGGTGGGTGGGCAGGATCATGAACATCAGCGGAGGACTGAGAAACAAGTGCAGGTAGATCTGATCAATTCCTATAGATTGTTACGTTGAGTATGAAATAAAGGGATGATTCTTGAAAGACCCTTCTGACTGGGTGTCTGTGGCTTGAAGC
>NW_020183940.1:0-921 GCF_003031525.2 Neophocaena asiaeorientalis asiaeorientalis | reverse complement strand
AGTATTTTTTTTTTTTTGGTAACATTTTACTGATGATGTCATCCTATACCCAAATGATCTGGTTTTCTGAAGCAGTTCTGCTGAATAGACCAGCTAAAGAGGATTACATCATTTTCTGCAGCAATGGGAGAGGTTTTGTTTTTTTTAAACTTCTCCGAATTTTTTAGTTATGACTTGCAGATCTCTTCCCCATCTTTCTTGTTGCCATCCGAAGTCAGTATACATTATGCATGGTACAAATCATTCCCAGTTCCCATTTCATTTGTGCAGTTTCTAGCAATGAAGGGCCAAACTGATTTCAGAGCCATTGAGAAGAGCAGTTGTAGACGTTGAAATTAGTTGAAGATTTGAAGTGTGCTTTGTTCCCAAGAGCTTAAATTAGTCCTCAATTTTGATTAAAATCTGTAATAGTTACAATATAAATGAAGCAATTTAACTTAAAAATGCATCAATTGTTTCTGTCCAAAAAACTGCCCAAATAAACAGAAACCTCTTTTACTTAAACATTCTCATTTTAATGCATTTGTACATATAAATCTTACACTTACAGATAATTTCAGAAGCACATTCTATGAATAGATAAATGAGCTCTTACTCCAGAAACTATGTACAATTTATGTGCACATAGGAAATTACCACACAATACTTTACTCTCTTCAGGAATCTGTACTTTGAAAATAAGAGTTCTAGCTTCAGGCAATGTCATAGATGAATGCCCTGCAAATTATTCTGCAGTAAAATTTGAAAATGTCAAAATGAGACTATGATGTTAGATATTATAAAAATAGCCATGAAATCCCTACAAATGCTACAGCACACCTATATTTCTTTGGTGTTGGCATTCTTAAGTTATAATTTGTATATAAGCATGGGCTTATTCTTTTTTAAAATTTATTTTATTTATTTATTTTTGGCTGCATT
>NW_020183939.1:0-924 GCF_003031525.2 Neophocaena asiaeorientalis asiaeorientalis | reverse complement strand
TTGCTCAAGTGCCACCACTACAGTCGTTTCCAGATTTTCGTGGAGCCTTCCGATCCATTAGCCCAGCTCCCTTCCCACTAACCACTGCTCCCCTCCAATGACCCCCGCCTGGATTCATTTCTCATCTTGATCAGCCCCATCACCGCACCACCCTATCCCCCTGGTGACTCCGGACACCCATGCCATCTCACACCGGTAAATATTGCTGGAGAAAATCACACAGCCAAGTTGCCTGGTTTCACTCTAAATCGGGTTTCACTCTAAATTCACCACCCAGACGTCAGATGGGCACTTCGAACTGCCCCATGGAGCTCTCTGTGTATCTCTTCTCTGGGGTGACCACTTCCTACCTTCTCTCTTTCACACTTACCACCCCCTGGCCACCCCTCTGGCTCTCAGTAGATGACCTTGTCCCAGACATAGGTTCAAAGAGCAGGTGTCAGGAGCCATGACTGGTTCCTAGTCTCCCCCCACCGCGTGGACCTGCTGTATCTGCCTTCATCTTCACTTGCTCACTCCCGAAGCCCAAAGGCCATGTCCCCTCTCCTCTCAGAGGCCGATCTTGCCTCTTGTGCTCTGGGTCCTGTTCCTTCTCACCTTTTCAAGGACTTGAATCCTCATGTTGTCTCCTCTCTCCTCCGTCATCAGCCCCTCCCTCTTCACTGGTCCTTTCCCATCAGCACACAGACCTGCTCCAGGTCTTGCCTCTTTACAAAGCCCTCCCTCGGGCCCCATCCCATCCCTCCCACCTCCCAAGTCCTCAGGAGAGGCTCCTCCTCCCCCACCTCCCATGATCCTCCCCATCGCCCAACCCAAACGGCCTCCGTTCCTCCCAGCCCTGGGCCTCCAGGGAGGTTCTCCAGGGGGTGAGGCAGAGCCGAGAGGCCTGTGTCCCCCACTCTCTCTCCAGCTTCAGCAGCAATG
>NW_020183938.1:0-923 GCF_003031525.2 Neophocaena asiaeorientalis asiaeorientalis | reverse complement strand
CCTCGGGGGCACGAAACGTGGCGCGGCCACAGCCCGGCGGAAGGAGCCCGGCGGCGGACGACGCCGCGGCGTCCCGCTGGTCGCCGCCAGGGCACGCGTCCCTGGGGCGCGGCCGCGCGCCTGCGACTCCGGCTCAGCGTGAGCCCCCTACCCAGAGACGGCGGGGACGGGCACGGACCCCGGACTCGCTGGCGGCCTCCGCCGCATGGGGCTGGCGGCGAAAGATGGCGGACCAGACTCGGCGCCACCACGAGCACCACCACCACCACAGCCCGGCCAAGCGGGCGCGGGACCATCCACCCCAACACCACGAGGGCACGCCCAAAGACCGCTTGCGGTGGGAGGGAGCTCTCGAAGGGTCGACCACAGGCGCCATGGCCAGGGCCTCAGCGCGAGCTCTCTTCCTCTTTTCTCTCTCCGGCAGCGCCCCAGGGCCTCCACACGAAGCGGGGGCACCGTGTCTTCACTTAGGGACCGGAGCTCCCAGCAGCCCTGCAAGGTCACCTCCAGCCGCTGGACCCCGGGAAGGTGCACACAACACCGATGGCGGTTGATCAAGTGATGCTCAGACAGACATAGCCCTGGGAGGAACCCAGCCGCAAGTGCGTTTGAAGCGTCAGTGATCAATGTGTCCTGTAATTCACATTAATTCTTACAGCTAACTGCCTTCTTCATCAATGCAGAAGCCAAATGATCCACCGCTAAGAGTCTTACAAGTTTGTTTTTTGGTTTCCTGTGGTGTTCCCCAGGGAGGGGAAAGCCTCGCCCCTGGCACAGCACATCCCCTAGAGGGGTTGCTTCCCGCGGCCAAGTCAGACAGAAACAGCGGACAGGAAGGGTTGGAAGGTTTCAGGACAGGGCCTCTGGCACCCACCGGCAGGGGTAGGCTCGGACACCCCACAGGCGCCGATGGGGCTTACCAT
>NW_020183937.1:0-922 GCF_003031525.2 Neophocaena asiaeorientalis asiaeorientalis | reverse complement strand
CTTTTCCCCTTAAGTTTTTTTTTTTTTTTTTTGGTCATGTCACGCAGCTTGTGGGATCTTAGTTCCCTGACCAGACTCAGTCGATTTAAATTGTAGTCTGCATGGAGAGAGACTACCTCAATATTGTTAGAGTCCCTGCTACCTCTGCTTGCCTCAGTACACCTCTCTCTTTAACGACAGTGGCAAGAAGTAGCAAACAAATATAACAAATAATCTGGCTTTTCCTAACCACTTCCCAGAGGGCTATAGACTCAGTAAACACAGTCAGCTATGCAAGACTCACAGTTTTACCTGCCTGGTGAGGATGACTAGCGGCCCAGGTGGCGCTGTCTTTGGTTCAAGGAGATGGAAGCAAGGACTGCGGCCTTGCATCACGGTTTAGAAGGAGCCTGGTGCCTTGGGCTCCTTCTTAAAGTCTGTAAGAGTGCTTAGAAACACAGGTCACTCATGCCCACTGAACCAGGGGGTCTGGAGATCTGGGTTCCAGTTTAGCTTTGAACCACTTGCTGAGACGTGGGAAGGTCCCTTTCCTTCTCTGTGTCTCAGAGGTCATTAAACGAAGGTCATTAAACCATGACACATGGTTTTTTCCCTCTTTGACATTTTTAGACCCTATGCTTTCTCTGAAACTCATAAATATGAGGACTGATGAGGAAAGGTCTGGTAAGTTCACTGTTTCCCAAAATGTGAAGCTCTTAACAGTAACATTTCCTGCATGTAGCATGAAAGAAACCTTTGAATTACACAGGCAGAAATTTATTCCCTTTCTCAGTTCTCTTTGAAGGCTGATGATTACTTCAAGGAAAAATTTCAGTTTGGTGCTAGTGTATCTTTTAAAAAAATTATTTATTGGGAATTCCCTAGCTGTCCAGTGGTTAGGGCTCCACACTTTCACTGCCAAGGGCCCGGGTTCAATCCCTGG
>NW_020183936.1:0-923 GCF_003031525.2 Neophocaena asiaeorientalis asiaeorientalis | reverse complement strand
TTTTTTTTAAATTCCCCCTGCAATGTCTAATCTGCTATTAATTCTATCAGGTGAATTACATAATATCAGATGTTATCATTTCCATGTCTACAGTTTGACTCTGGCCATCTGTATATGTTCTACATTTCTACTTAACTCTTGGGACATATGCGACACAGTCATAATAACTGTCTTAACGAACGTCCTCTCTGCTAATTTTAGCACCATGTCAGTTGTGGCTCAGTTTTGATTTATTAGTCTCCTCCTCACACCTCATGTTTTCCTGCCTCTTTGCATGCCTGGCGTTCTTTGATTGGATGCCAGACACTGTCAGTTTCCCTTCTTGGGCACTGGCTGTTATGGTATTCCTCTAAATCTTCTTGAGTTTTGTTCTGGGGTACAGTTAAGCGACTTGTTAACAGTTGGATCCCTTTGGATCTTGCTTTCATGATTTTTGGGGTCTGTCATTCTAGGGCTCATTATTTCCACTACTGAAACAAGAATTTCCTGAATGTCCTTCCCAATGACCCCTGAATTATGAGTAGTCCAAGTCCAGTCTGGCTGGGGGAAGCGAGTACAATTGCCTGTCCTGTGTGAGCACCAGGCACTGTTCCATGATCTTTTTAATAGTTTCTTTCCTTGGCCTCAGGCCGTTTCTTCAGAAGCATACCCCAATCATTACTCTGCGGAGTGCTCCAGGGAGACACGTTCATAACCCTGGATTCTCTGTCTATCTCTCTTATCACTGGATCTTTGTCCTGTGAACTCTCGCTTCCTTGCTGTCCTACCAACACTCAGCTTCATCTCCACCATCCAAGCAGTTGGCCTCAGATGCCCCTCCCGGTGCCCACCCAGCCTGGAAATGCTCTGAATGCAGTAAGCTGGGCCAGTGGCAGGCCTCACCTTGTTTGTGTCTCATCTCTCAGGGGTTGCTGTCCTTTGCT
>NW_020183935.1:0-915 GCF_003031525.2 Neophocaena asiaeorientalis asiaeorientalis | reverse complement strand
GTAAAGCAATTATACTCCAATAAAGACGTTAAAAAATGTTTGTATTATAAAAGAATAATGGGAAAATAGTGAAAATCAATGAAGCCAAAAGTTGGTTCTTTGAAAAAATCAATAAAATCAATAAAATGTATAGACCTCTAGTCAGATTGACAAAAAAGGAGAAAGGGGAAAGAAAGCAAGAAAAAAAAGAAAGAAAGATAAAAGCAAGCAAAGCAAGCCAGCAAACCTAAATTATCAATATCAGGAATGAAAAAGTACAGAACCCACAGAAATTAAAAGGACAAGAAGAGATTACTAGGAATAACTCTACAAATATACATTTGGCAACTTAGATGAAATGGAACAATTACTTGAAAGACGCAAACTAGTGAAGGTCACCCAAGAATAAATACATAATCTGAATAGATCTTCATCAATTAAAAAGTTGAACTCGAAGTTGAAAAACTGTCGAAAAAAAAAATCTCCAGACCCAGTTCGTTTCACTGGCAAATCATACTGCAGTCTGTGGGTCCCTAAGATGATCCTCAGGTTCAGTAATTCTCTATATGGACTCACAGAACTCAGAAAAGCCATTATACTATTGATACTTTAATTCACCCCTTAAATTCCTATAGTTATTTCCATACTGCTGTGCCTCACATGGGTATCCCTTTAATAGTCCAGTTTTCTTTTTCTTTTACTTTTTTTTTCAGCTGGTGCCCCTCGCTCGGTCTCTCCCACACGCCGGGGAGCCCCATGCCCTGCCAGGCACCTCCTCCACCTGGCCACGCCTCACAACTCCCGCGTGGGAACCTGCCAGCTTTCTCAGTCTGAAAACTGAAATCGTATCGAGCATCTTTTCCAACTACAACGCTATGAGACTAGATATCAATTCCAGGAAAATATCTGTAAGAAATACAAACACATGGAGGCTAA
>NW_020183934.1:0-922 GCF_003031525.2 Neophocaena asiaeorientalis asiaeorientalis | reverse complement strand
GCTGTGCGCAGCCTCTCTGAGCATGGCCCGCTGCCTCGATCCGGGATTGAGGTGTCATGCGCAGTGCTTCCCTGCAGCCTGCTAGCTGGCTGAGGCATCAGGTGCAGCCCCTTTGCTCTAAGTAAGTCTTCAAAAGGAATCTAGAGACTGCTTTCAATTATAGCAAAGAAGTAATGGCAGTAACATACATATACATACTGAGGCAAAACATATATATGTATTTTATACTGTACTATATATAACATAACCTGTGTCATATATATATAAAATCTCACAAAGATAACGAGCTCCCCAGACTCCATCTAAATAAACATAAAGTTTGAATTCTTGGGAGTGGAACACATAACTGAAAAAGGACAACCGAGTATGGTTACTTTCTCTATTTGAGCCAGTCACATCTCGTTCCATCAAATTTATGGCTCTTTTCACACCAATATCACGGGAAACAAAATTCTAATTTGATTTTTAGTATTCACTTTGGGTTTGGTAAAGCTTTTAGACCTACCTCCAGTATCTGTCTAGAAGAAAAAGCCATCTGACTGCTACAGAACAGGGAGACTAGCCAACAAATGATAATGAATAATCTTGAAGGAAGGAAAAAACATAGAAAAAAGAAGGATGTATTACGTATCTGTTGCTTATAACAAATTATCCCAAATCTCAGGGGCTTACAACAACAAACATGTATTATCTCACACTTTGTGTGGGTCAGGAATCTGGAAGCAGTTTAGCTGGGTGATTCTGGCCCAGGGTCTCTCATAAGGCTGCAGTCGAGGCATCAGCCAGGGGACAGTACCCCCAGGGGCCAGTACCCTAGGATAGGACTAAGATACAAGGACAGAAGTGCGGGGGCGGGTAATACGAGGACTGGAAATGAATCCAACAATTATAACAATATACTGTAATAAAAGTTATGTGAATG
>NW_020183933.1:0-917 GCF_003031525.2 Neophocaena asiaeorientalis asiaeorientalis | reverse complement strand
TGTAAAGCAATTATACTCGAATAAAGATGTTAAAAAAAAAGTGGGGGAGATTTTTCCTTGGTGAGCCTGACCTCATCAGATCAGTCTTTAAAAGTGACCACACTCTTCCTGTAGAATGAGATTCACAGAGAGTGGGAATTTTTGACACAAGGAAAAATCTCTGTTTCTTGCTTTGAAGATGGAGAGGATCACATGGCAAGGAATGAGGCTGGCCTCTGAGATCTGAGAACAACCTCCAGCTGACAGCCAATAAAGAATTGGGGACTACAGTCCTGTGACTGCAAGGAATTGAATTCTGCCTCAACTTCATATCTTGTAGGAGGAGCTGCATTCCAGATGAGAATTCAGCCTGACCGACACCTTGATTTTAGCCTATGAGTCTGAGCAGTGTAACCAGTGTCTTTATGCTTGGACTTCTGACCTAGATGATTATGAGCTAATAAATTACTGTTTTAAGCTGCTAAATTTTGCTGATTTGTGATGCAGAGGAAGAAAATTAATGTGGAGAGATTAAGGGATTTTCTTTGCCATTACTGTGCTACTTGATTTGTTTTCTGTGAGCAGCTTCTGAAAAAAATGAATAGGTTGGCCCAGATTAACCAGTATTCCAGATAGAAATACTGATTTTCAATAATGGATTTAGTAGCAACATGTTGTTAAAACTTTATCAAGCCACACTGTTGACTCCAATCCTATAGACCCATCAGAAACATTGAATAATTTGAAAATAATAGACAAAATACATTTTTAACTTCATTTTAAATTTATGCTCTTTTTTTTTTTTTTATGTCAGTTTACTATCTGCCCCTCTGACAGGGATGAAGGTGAATGTTAGGAGATGAGAAATGCAGACATTGAGTTTGCAGATTTGGAAGGAAGTGTGTGTGTGTGTGAGAGAGAGAGAGAGAGAGAGAGAG
>NW_020183932.1:0-921 GCF_003031525.2 Neophocaena asiaeorientalis asiaeorientalis | reverse complement strand
AGGTCGGGAGCTTGAAGTCCTCTGGGGCTAAAACTGCTCCGGGAAGAATGCTGCCTCGTAATATTTAAGTAGACATTTATCAGATGTGTTTCCATGGGGCCCCACCTTCAGGGGGGATTGGATCCCATCACTGTGGGTGTCACTTCACACGTCAACTGCATCGAACCATCAGACCCACTCTGCTGCCCTCCCCTCCCAGCCTCAGTCCCCCGACCAGATGTCCCCCAGGGCCCGGCCGCGCGGCTTCTGCTGGGGCCCAGCGCAGAGCTTGGTTGCGGTTGGTGCGGTTCCATCAGGCCCGGGAACCGGGCCGTGCTGGCATCCGTGGTGACCAAGTCCCTCGTGAATTAAATCATTTAACAGATGAAATGGAAAAGGCCTCCTCGCTTTCCTTTTGAATGAGCCGTGAAATAGGCCCCGGGACCGGCCTCCAGGGCGAAGCAGTCGGCAAGGCCTGGCGCCCAGAGGGACTGATGAGTGTCAGAAGACGGGGCGCCAGGAGGACACGGTGCTCGGGAGCGCCTGTCACAGAGCACAGTAGTGGAGGCTGTGTCCACAGGAACCCCGACCTCGAGAGGCTGGAATGGGCGAAAGGGGTGTCTCCGGGGTGCCCACTGGCCACATGCTAACGGGCGTCCCCACTCTGGGCGACCAAGCACCAGAGCTGAAATTCTTGGCCTCCCATCAGGGAGCGGGTTTGGATTCTGGTCAGAGAAGCTCCTGTCTACACTCTGGGTCACTGACGCAATTCTCCTCCAAGTGCTGGAGCTCCTCGTCAGAGGGAGCTGCTGGGGCACAAATGACAGTCAGGCAGCAACTTGGTTTCCTCATTGGTTCGAAGGCGGTTCCATCCAACCCTGAGAAGGTGGAACCCAGGACTAGCGGGTCCCAGAATGAATTCTCTGCAAGTTTAAAGCACAT
>NW_020183931.1:0-914 GCF_003031525.2 Neophocaena asiaeorientalis asiaeorientalis | reverse complement strand
ATATATATATATATATATATATACACACACACACATAGACATGTGTTATGCATATATTATCACTCACATACGTGTCCTTTTATGTACAGAGAACATTTCAGGATAATGAAAAACTTAACAACAATCTGTTGCCCATATGCAAAAGGTCTGGGTGTCTAGGCTAGGAGAAAGGTTTTATTTTATGCCTACTCTCTTGTGCTGTGTGAAATGTTGACCATATATGACTTTGAAAAAAATACATGCCTCTATTTCTTATGGTTATTTATTGCATTTAGGCTTAAGTATTTTATTAGCTTAGAATATATTTTGAAGTAAAGTATAAGGTGAGACTTTAAAATATTTTTTTTCCAATTATTTAGTTGAGTTTATTCTGGAGAATTAATTCCATTTTGTTATGCTTGATTCAGAATAGTTATTTTTATTCCACTAAAAGGAATACTGATTTCAACACCAATTTCACTGTATTTGAATTAATGTAGCTTTGTAAATTGAAATTTGTTTTGGGACTAGTGTGCCATATTGGTTTATCATTTTTTTACCTCACTCTTTTATTAAATTTTTGTATACATTTTTCTGATGAAATTTGAAATTTGGTCACCACCTTTAGGTGTGTACCTTGACCACTCAAATTAAAGTGTTTTCTTTTTCATACCACTGATTTCTTCTTTTTCATAAACTTATCCCTCTTTATGCAGTATATATATTTGTGTATTTACTAGGACCCATGGATTTTTGTTCATCCTATAAACACTATATCTAGACAGCACTTGATACACACCTGCTCTATAAATATTTGATGACTGACCAACTCAATGAATGAATGCATGTGTGAGTGATTGAATAAATTCATCAAACTCCAAAAAAAACACACTCGGTTTTTTTTTTTAAACATCTTTATTGGGGTATAATTGCTT
>NW_020183930.1:0-920 GCF_003031525.2 Neophocaena asiaeorientalis asiaeorientalis | reverse complement strand
TTATCTCCCTGTCACATTAATAGAGTGTTTCTGCCTTCCTTCATGCAGTTCTCCTCATCAGAATGTCCTCTTTTTCTGCTGACTTACCCACATCCTACTGTTCTTCAAGAACCGGTGTTTCTTCCTCCATCAGATTTTATCTGCTCAGCAGCTTCCCTTCTGAGACACTGAGGATGTGCTCCAGGCTCTTGAACACTTGAGCATGTTCTCTTCCCTGCCAGTTGCCCTTCTTCCCTGTTGCTGTGGGACCCACATCTCCTAGTTTCCTGTGTGCTTCCTGCAGGAAGGGTCTGGTCGTGTTATAGGGTAGCATGTTTCTGGTGTTCATTATATCGCCTTCTTCTAAATAGAATTTGAATTGGAAATTAATGGTTTTATTAATTTTATTAAGTCAGAAACATCCTGTAATACTGTGAGGCCATAACAGCTGCCCCAGTCTTATTTCCTTCAGCTCCTGATGCTCCTGGGGATGGACAGGTAATGCAGCAGTTTAGTTAGCTACCAAGGAGAAATAATTTGCTACCCAGATGGCAGTGTGACTACTTTAGCATGAAATTAGACCTCCAGTTTGCTCTTTGGTCAAGTTCAAGAGAAATACGCAGTATGAGGACAAATTAGCTATGTGACATCAAACACATGTTGCCTTTTCCTCACCTGTAAATTAACGGAATTGGTCAAAACCTGTGTTCTCAGACATTGTACAGAAGCATCTCTTGGGGAGCTGGTAAATGTGTAGGCTCCCAGGTCCCACCCGCACAGAACGAGGAGGGCTGGGAATTTGCATATCTAACCAGCCCCTGACACGTTTCTTGGTAGGTTCTCCCAAAGAACACCAGCCTCAGTTATCTCTGAGGCTCCTTTTCTCCTTAAAATTCTTTCGGTCTCCTTTTCTCTTACTTTGGATTAGTTTAAATTTTTTA
>NW_020183929.1:0-920 GCF_003031525.2 Neophocaena asiaeorientalis asiaeorientalis | reverse complement strand
TTTTTTTTTTATTCCTCCCAATGTTTTATCTTTCATCTCCTTTCAATCAAATCCTATGTGTTTCTATTCTATTTAAAAAAGAAAAACATAGAACTTCACAAAGCATTTACCATAAGGGTTCAGAAAACCCCCGACCAAGTGCCCCAGGCAGACTTGTCATAGCATGAAAAATTGGTCTGGGTCTTTGCCCTGCCCTGTAAAACTACAGGAGTTTCCCTTGACTCTTGTCTTCTGGATTTTCCCACAGGTGGTAGAACATTTTCCTTTTAAACTTTAGTTTGAGCAAAAAGTTTGTGGGCTCACAATGAAAATGCATAATACTTTATAAAATAGTTTAGGGGTGAATAGATTTTCAGAATAAATAAGTTTTGTGTGAGGCTTTTACTTAATGGATTTTAACCTTAAATTTGTATAGTAAGCTTTGTCATAAAACAGGGGCACAGACCCAAATATATTCAGGGATCAGGCAGATATACTAATGAATGAAACTGGCTGATATGTGACATTAGGGAGTGGTGGAACCTAGAGAAACAGAGAGTGCCTTCCCTACCCAAGTCCTAGGAGATGAGTGTGGGAATGGTGTGCTAGAATGAAAGGACAGAGACAAACTTCAAAATGCATGGAGAGGAAGCTGGCGTTTCATTGTTGGAGGTAAGAGCAGAATACAACACAGTAGTGATTGAAAGGTAAAATAGTGGATGGATAGCACAAAGTGGAACCAGGTCAGTAGACACAGGGTGTGAAATCAATGTTTAGGGTAAGTTTGGCATAATTCACTGGGCACAGAATTCATATCTACAAAATGTTTGGCAGTCTGGGACCTACCTCCTAGGGACATACCTAGGTTACCGACCAGGGTTCTTGGCCTCCATAATCAATAGAAATTGGTAAGAGGCCAGGCAAGAAATTCAGGCAAGGCT
>NW_020183928.1:0-809 GCF_003031525.2 Neophocaena asiaeorientalis asiaeorientalis | reverse complement strand
GTGTGTGTGTGTGTGTGTGTGTGTGTGTGTGTGTTTACTCTTTGGTCTCATTTACTCAACATAATAGTTTTTATAACCGTCTGTGTTGTTTCAGTATCAGTAGGCAAGTCCTTTTTATTGATGATAATTTTCAGTAAATTAATTGACCACAATTTGTTTATCCATTCTCTTGTTGAAGGACATTTGGGTGGTTTCCAGTTTGGGGCTATTATAAGTAAGGCTGCAGTGAACATTCTTGTACATACACTTTTGTAGTCTTGTTTTCTTTTCTCCTGGGCAAAAATCTAGGAATGAAATGGCTGAGTCATAGGATAGATGTATGTTTAATTTTTAAAGACATTTTCAAACAATTATCCAAAGTGATTTTCTCATTTTATGCTCCAACTAGCAATATATGAGAGTTCTACTTGTTACACACTCTTGTCAACGTTTGGTGTTATCAGCCTTCTTTTTACCTATTTTCTAACAAGTGTGAAATGGAGTCTTACGAAGGTTTTGACTTTATTTCCCTAAGATGGAGTACATTTTTAATGTACTGGTTGCCCATTTATATGTTTTCTTTTTTGAAACATCTGCTCAAGTTTTATTTATTTTAGCTGTTATTCATCTTGTAATTATTGTATTATAGTAGCTCTTTATACATTTTAGATATGAGTTCTTTTTCAAACTTATGTGTATAAATATAATATTTTTTCTAGACTTTGGCTTCTTTATTGGTTTCTTATAAAATCCAGTTTATCAATTTTTTAAAATTTAGTAAGCTTTTATTTTATTTTTTAAAACACCTTTATTGGAGTATAATTGCTTTA
>NW_020183927.1:0-918 GCF_003031525.2 Neophocaena asiaeorientalis asiaeorientalis | reverse complement strand
TTCCAGCATTCCTTTCTTGTTTCTTGCTCTCTTCCTTTGCAGTTTGCAAATGGTATGCTTAGATTCCTTTGTCATTATTTTTTGTGTTATCTACCACAGATTGTTGCTTTGTAGTTACCATGAGGCTTACATGTAACAGCTTATAACAGTGTATTTTAAGTTGATAACAACTTAAGTTTGAATACATTCTAAAGCTCTAAGTTTTTATTTTCCCACACACAATATTTATGTTTTTGATGTCATGTTTTACATCTTTTGTCTTGTGTATCTCCTAATACCAATTATTATTTTTACAGTAATTTTTACTACTTTCATCTTTTAACCTTCATACTAGCTTTACAAAGATTAATCTACTGCCTTTCATATATATTTACCTTTACCAGTGATTTATATTTTCATATATGTTCCTGTTATTTAGTGCCCTTTCTTTTCAGCTTAAAGAAGTCCCTTTAACATTTCTTATAAGACTGGTTTAGTGGTGATCACCTCCTGTAGGATTGCTTATATGGAAAATTCTCTCCTTCTGAATGGTAACTTTACTAGGTATTCTTTTTTTTCTTTCAGCACTTTGATTATATTGTGCAGCTTCTTTCTGGGCAGCAAAGTTTGTGCTGAAACACCTGCTGATAGTCTTCTGAGTATTCCCTTATGTGTAACAAATTGCTTTTTCTCTTGCTGCCCTAAGTCTCTAACTTTTTAAATAATTAATTATACTGCATCTTGCTGTGGTTTCCTTCGAGTACAGCTTATTTGGAACTCAGAGCTGGATGTGTTTCCTTCCCCAGGTTAAGGAACTTTTCAATCATTCTTTTTCAAATAAGAGTTCTGCCCATTTCTCTCTCTTTTCTCCTTCTGGGTCCCCTATAATGTGCATGTTAGTCCACCTGATGTTGTCTCACACATTCCTAAAGCTGCCTT
>NW_020183926.1:0-917 GCF_003031525.2 Neophocaena asiaeorientalis asiaeorientalis | reverse complement strand
GGTGCAGTCGTCACTCGTGTCTGGGTACCAGCTCCCCGCTGCCCTGCGAACGGCGGGCTGGCATCGGGCCCGGGGGAAGCGGAGCAGGTAAGGGCCCCGTGCGCCAAAGCCAGGGCGGCAGCGGACTGCGGATCCCCGGAGCTGGTCGGGGGGTGGCGGACAAAGCAGGCTCAAGTTCCCAGAGCCTTCGCTCAGTTTCTCCCGAGCCCTCCTCCTCCTCCCTACGTCTGTGCTGGGGAACCGTGAGCTTTGACAGGGCGAATGGTTGGGGGAGTGTCTCAAGAGGGAAATGCAGAGATTGAGATACCCCATTCTCTCTGAATCTAATCACAGACCACACACGCCTGCTCCGCTTCCTGCTCATTTCAGTGGAAGGGACACGCCACGGTGGCGTTTGCAGAGAAAATGGTGGGCCTTAGTGACTGGACGGCAGGGTTGGTGAGGGTGGCGTCTTGCAATGTGGGGAGGGACGTTTGATAACTGGGTTCCTGAATCCAGCGTTGGGATCTGTGTCTTGGGTACTGGTCCCAGCGCTCAGTGCCTTTACTATCTCCTATCTGAAGACAGTAATTCGGGGTGGCACTGTTCGCGGCAAGGCGAGGGAAGAAGGAAAGGAGACAACTGCACAGGATCTGCGGAGGTTAGTGTGGGCACGGGCACCCGTTGTGAACAGTTGAAGCGCTCTATGAATATTCTCTGTGACAGGAACTTAGGCGCCTCTATTTGGTTGGGATATAGGGTGGGGCTATAGTGGACTTTCCCTAAACTGCGTTTACTTACCAAGCTTGGGCTTTTTAACGTAAAGTGTATGTTGAAGACCAATAAAGACAGCAACTTTTCTAGGGATGCTTTTATTTGTGCCTCAGAAAATACAAATTGTTGTCTCAAAGAATTACTTTTTTTTTTTTTTTTGGGGA
>NW_020183925.1:0-917 GCF_003031525.2 Neophocaena asiaeorientalis asiaeorientalis | reverse complement strand
TTCTTCATTAAACACGTCATTTATAGAAATATTTCTCCTAGTATAGTTTTTCTTTAAATAAAAGAAGATTGTAAAATCTTTTGATTCTGTTCAGTTCATTAATTGTGGCTAATTTGCCATTCTGACTACTTTTACTTTCTGGAAACAAAAATATTTCCCTATAATGACTTAGATTTCAGAAGGAAAGGTTAGTTGGCAATGTCAATTCTTCCAAAGTTTTCCCCATAAACATACTTTAGATATTCTAAAATTAAATTCTTCCAGGCCAAGTTACACAATGGTGCCACTAAATGCAAAAAGGAGATTACACTAAAAACTATAACAATATTTCAGGGAGTTCACAAGTCATGTCATGCCTGGTGTATTACGTACATTAATTCAAGATTATTTTACCAACATGGGAAGCTCATTCCCTTTTAACATATGTTCCTGATTCAGCTTTAACTCCACACTGACCAAGCCAATGGACTCTACATTGCTGTTCTACAAGATCCTAAATATTAAAGCTGCATCTACCATAAATTAGTAAAAATTAGTAATTTTACCACCAAGAATTATTTGGTTTATTAAGTAAATATTTACTACATACTGTGGGTCAGTACTTTTTAAGTGCTGGGAACTAGGTATTAGAGTTATGAAGAGAAATTAAACACTAACCTTACACTTAAAGTTTTAAAGTTATTTTCTTTGTTGCTTTGCTTTTAGAGGGTAGGAAGCACATCTTTACAAAACACCTTGGTAAGAGGTATAGGAGCGCTTTGCACAAGAGTACTAGGTGGCAAAATACTGGGGTGGCAGAGGTTGCCTCATGGGAGAAGTAAGGTCGAGAAGAAGTATGCTTAAATCATACTTATATTATGTAAGGCTAGGGAGTGAGGGAAATGGGGAGATATTGGTCAAAGGGTACAAAGTTTCAG
>NW_020183924.1:0-917 GCF_003031525.2 Neophocaena asiaeorientalis asiaeorientalis | reverse complement strand
GCGTCCGGAGCCTGTGCTCAGCAACGGGAGAGGCCACAACGATGAGAGGCCCAAGTACCGCAAAAAAAAAAAAAGAAGACACAAGTCAAAGAAGTTTTTTCACAGATGAAAGGTACTCGTAACATGTTTGTTTGGGATCAAAATAATTCATTAGAAAGGGAGAGATGATGATATGGAGAGAGAGGGATTAGGTCCAGAGCAGGAGTGAAATGATGGGAGGAGATCTTCAGTGAAACGGGAGGGAAGGGGGAGAAAATTTTATACAGGTGCAGGTAGAATAATAGATTGAGAATCAGAAGATGAGCAGCTTCTGATGGCTTCTGTTTTCTCAGAGAAGTATGAGGCAATGTCCTCATTTGAAAGTACAGGCTTGTGGAAAAGATATGAAAGGTGTGAGGTTAAAGTAGAAAATTGGGGATTTGTAGAGGAAGGAGGAAACAATTTGGGAAAGAATGTAGAAGTTGGGAAGCTGGCAGGAGAGAGGTCATGCTAGGGGTTAAGGAGGACTCTAGAATTATATTTTAAATGTTTTATTAATGAAAAGCAATAAATTGAATTTATATCATTGAAATGTTTCAATCTCTACCAAGATCTACTTCAAAAGGAAACTATTGTATTAGGTGGCAGTTAAAAATAAGAATGAAGTGATCAGGCCTTCAACCAAATAGTTCTTATTTATTAGGCTAAAACTACTTTAGTGTAAGTTTCATTCCTAAATTACCAGTGAACAACTAAAACTCAATGACTAACTAATCTCCCCCAGGCTCATACAAAGTATACCTCTAACATAATGCTATGACTTCCCCCATCAGACAAAACAGGAAGAATGGTTATGTTTAGTTGATAGTGTTAGATGGTCTGTCATGTAGAGTTTCCATTACATTCTGAATATCAAGTTGGTGAAATATTTGGAAGTT
>NW_020183923.1:0-916 GCF_003031525.2 Neophocaena asiaeorientalis asiaeorientalis | reverse complement strand
AAACAGTCCTCAAAATATACAGTCAAACTTTCTCATAATTAGACAAATGCATACTAAGACAATGCCGAGATATCATTTCTCACCTACCACATCAACAAAGGTCACAAAAGTAGGGCAACATGTTCTGTTAGTGAGTCTGTGGGGAAACAGTCACAGTAGCTAGTGGGAGTGAAAACCAGTACAACCCTTCTGGAGAGAAATTTGGAAATACCTAACAGAAATACACATGCACTCAACTTTTGGCCCAACAGTACTACTGCTGGGAATAAAACTTGAAGATCTATTTCCACCAACACAAAAATACTTATGCCTAAGGTTATTCACTGCAGCATTATTTGTAGTTGCAGAATGTTGAAAACAAGTTAAATGCCCCTACATATGTCAGCCGAGTCCAATGCAGCTGTATATAAAGAGAAACAAAAACAAAAACCAAAAAACAATGAAGCCCTCTATGGCATAAAGAGTTTTTTTATGGAATGCTGTTAACTGAAAAAGGAAAAGTGCAAAGGAGCATTATAAAATGCCGTCCTTCATTTAATAAACAAGGGAATATAAGAACACATATATGTATCAGTTCATTTGTGCAGAGTAAATACAGGAAAGATTAAACCAGAAACTGAAGAGATTGGTTATCTACAGGGGGAGTGTGGGAAATAAGTGGCGAACGGGAGGGGCTTAGAAGGCATGAGGAAAGAGTGACACTTGTCTAATAGATGTTTCTGTGCAGCCCTGACTCTTTGAATCACAGTAATATTTCACATACCCCAGAATTAAATAAAAAATTAAAATCAACTAAGATGTGGGGAGGAGGCAAACTCAAATACAAACACCAACAAATTAACCTAACTATATTACAAATGAATGTCTTAACCACAGCTGAAGAGGTGACAAAGAAAATAGCTAAGCTAAGCAACTT
>NW_020183922.1:0-916 GCF_003031525.2 Neophocaena asiaeorientalis asiaeorientalis | reverse complement strand
ATAGATTCTACCAATATTTTTGTTACCACCTCCACTGTTAAGAAATAGCTAGGTCAAAAAATGCTTTGTAGGGAAATTGGCATTTGAGCAAGACCCTGTAGGAAAAGTAAAATTGAGGATGAGGTGATTTCAGGATAAAATGATTTCAAGACATAGTTAGTAATTATGAATAGCCTACAGTAATGATTCACAAAGTATAGCTGGAATATCCATAGGCTCCCTGAAGCACCTTCTAAGAAGTCTGCAAAGTCAAATTTTTTTATAATATGCTAGGATGTTTTTGGCTTTCTTACTCTCATTCTCTCTTGAGTGCCATAGAGTTTTCCAGAGGCCACATGACATGTGATTATATCATTGCTCTGAAGGCTAATAGAATGTATGCTGTGTAGTCTTGTGTTTTAAGAAGTTTACAGTTTGAATCTCTAATATGGTCACTATCAACAGGTAGAACCTAAATAAACAAAAATTCTTTGAGTTCTTTAATAACAATTAAAAATATAAAGCAGTTCTGATACCAAAATGTTGGAGAACCACTGTTGTAGGATGATATTTAGTACTTATGACTAGCCTAGGGTCGTTGAAATCTGGAGTGTATTGTATGTTCACGTATGCTATAAGGCATATGTAGCCCAAGAGACTAAATTCTGGTCACTCTTTGAAATAAATCTCAGAATAAAGAATGGAGAACTTATTCTGTACCTCAGTGATTTAGAATATGGTGAGGCATTGCCATTGGGCTAAAGAGGAGAGAGCAAGCTGACTATGAGCACTATCCAGGGAACATTTAAAAAAATTAAAGCTTAGATGTGGAGAAGAGAGCTTCCAGGAAAAAATATACATACTTTGAAAAAACTCTTCTTGTGTTTTGATTCGACTCATCTCCACCCACCCTCAATGCCTTCTCACCCACCACCAA
>NW_020183921.1:0-896 GCF_003031525.2 Neophocaena asiaeorientalis asiaeorientalis | reverse complement strand
AAAAAAAAAAAAAAAAAAAAAAAACAACAAAAAAAAAAAAACAAAGGAAAGGTGACCCTTCCAGGCAGGGCCTGCGGTTGGCCAGACAGTACAATTGAGTCAGGATGTTGGGTGCCTGAGGCCATCCTGCAGTGAGTGTCCGATTCTGAGACCCCAAAAGCTGAGTCTGAATGGCAGTAGCTGGAGAGGAGCCCTGAGGGCCACAGGAGGCATCACAGCTGGTTTGCTGGCCAATGCCACCATTTTCCTATTTGGTGATGCAGGCCACGTGTTTAACCTCTCTGCACCTCCACCTCCTCATCTGCAAATCTGGAATAAAAGCATTCACCTCAAGGTCTACCATGAGAATTAAACAAAACAATGTATGTGAACTACGTAATGTATAAGATTATGATCATAATAACAATAACGATAGCAGCTGACATTTATTGAATGTTTCCTTATTGGACCAGGTAAAAGTCTACAAGTGGAGAAACTGAGGCTTAGACACTCCGAGCCTGGGCCTTTGACCAAGAAGCTAACTCGGAGTTATTGTTATTCTCTGAGCGGAGCAGTTGACTGGGCCTTCAGAGGCAGGTTGGGGAGCAGAGTCTGCACCCCACTAGCCACAGAGCCCTGTGCAATTCACACCCCTTCTCTGAGCCACAGCCGTGGCATTCCCTCATTCCTTGGATAAATTCACTACCTCTACCAAGTCCTATACTAAAGTGGTGGTGCTAGAGAAATAGTAGGTTTAGGGGTTTCAGTTCCTGAACTTTTAAGATGGAGGTAAAACGCTGACTCATTTAATTCCTCATTAGTGTCCCAAGGCTGCCATAACAAAGTACCGCAGATTGGGTGGTTTAAAACAACTGAAATGGGCTTCCCTGCTGGCGCAGTGGTTGAGAGTCCGCCTG
>NW_020183920.1:0-915 GCF_003031525.2 Neophocaena asiaeorientalis asiaeorientalis | reverse complement strand
CATCGGCAGGCGGACTCCCAACCATTGCGCCACCAGGGAAGGCGCCAATTGGCTCTTAAAGCATGCCTTTTGGGAGATTTGCAGATAAGCCTTGGGATGTGAGCGGAGAGCAATAAAACAGGAGGGTGACAGAATACGAAGGCTGCGAGAGGGGGAGTCACTTAGGGATGAGTATGAACCTGACAAAGCAGCCTCCTGCACAGCTGTCAGGCCTGTGGCCAGGGTTTGGGGCTCGGCCACCAGCCCAGAATCTTAGAGTCAGAGACACATGTGCTCCACACATTCACAAATTCCGGAAACACTTTTGAAGACCCAGTGGCAGGCATTGGGGTGGGAGCTGGGATACAGTGTTGAATCAGACACAGACCTCTGCCTTGAAGGGCTCACAGACTAGCAAATGAGACAGAAAGATGGACGGATGGATAGCCAAATATTTATGATCCAGTGGGATCATAAATAAACATTACAGTAGAGGCAGGGACAGAGTATAAGAGGAGGACAAGAGAAGAGTCCTTGTTATGGAGGAAATGACGTAGGGCTGGGTCGTGAAAAATGAACAGACACATGCCAGCAAAAGACGTTGGGAGGGGCACCCCAGGCAGAGAAAAGAGCAGGTGCAAAGGCATAGCAGCTTGAATGGATGGTGAATCATGGAAGCAGAGTGAAAGGAGCTCTCAGGGCTGTTTGGAGCAGCCCCACAGAGCTCAGAGGAGCTGGTGTCGTGAGATATGACATCCATTCCTGGTCCCTCCCCTTCCTAGTGTTGTGACCTAAACAAAGTCACCTCACCTCTCTGAGCCTAAGTTTCTTCATCTATTTTAATGGGTATGATAGATTTTAATTTTTTTAACAACATGGAAATAATATATTATGTTGCATTTTTTTAAAATCAAGAAATGTTGGGCTTCCCTGGTG
>NW_020183919.1:0-913 GCF_003031525.2 Neophocaena asiaeorientalis asiaeorientalis | reverse complement strand
GGAAAAGAGGTAACAGGAAGGGAGGTTAGATGTCATTGATAAACTCAGACAGGTGTTTCACCACAGGCCAAGGGCAGAAGACAGAGCATAGGATACACTGAAGGATGCATAAAAATCAATAAATACAAAACGTACCTGTTCAAATCGAGAATTTGTTGAAATGCTCCTTCAAAGAATATAGGAGTAAACTTGCAGGTGAGAGGACATTGATCCTGAGGTGATGGCTGAAAAGAATGATTCCCCCGCCTAAAAAGGGATCCCGTCAGGAACTGTGCAGAGGCAAGCAAGGAGGCCACATGACACTGGTGTAATGATGGGACAGAGGACACGTGTCAGGTGGAGACGCTGGGCCTTCTCTGGAGGAGGCGGTTCTTGCAGACGCCACATGCCCGTGCGCTGAGAACGTCAAGTGGGAGATAGCTGACTCAGTAAGAGTTACTTCAGCTGAATTGTGTTTGTAAGTGTGCAGATAAAGCACAATACGAATGATCCTGGCAACAGGGCAAGGAGTTTGCAGCTCTGAGAGGCTGCCTCCCACCAGACACAGCCTGCTGGCTTAGAATGAGCTCCTTCACCCCTGAACTCTTCTTACTTTTCCGTCTTTCCTTTCTTGTTTTAAAGCTATATGTTCCTTAAACTGTCCAAGCAATTTCCTGGTGACTGTCTTACACAGAAGTAGGAATTCTAAGGTCTGGTTCCCTTGTAGCCTTTCTATGTGACCTTCAGAAAGATGAAGTTTTTCTTTGAGACAATGGTTCTGCAAATTTATAAATGAATTCATTTTTGCTCATGCTGAGCAAGACTGCTGAACTTGGCCTTCGGTCTCCTGTGTTAGAAATTGTCTCAGTGATGTCAGAAAAGCCCCCACTTATTTCAGACCCTGTGATCTTGCTGGTGCCTCGCCTACTGCATC
>NW_020183918.1:0-902 GCF_003031525.2 Neophocaena asiaeorientalis asiaeorientalis | reverse complement strand
AGGCCACAGCGGTGAGAGGCCCACGTACCGCAAAAAAAAAAGACATTTTTTTATATCGAGCAAGCTCTATTCCTTATCCCCCTCAGGACTCACAGCTTCATCTGCTTCCTGCATCTCCATGCACGAAGGGGGGCTTTGGAGGAGGGAAGGCCTGCACTCGTCCAGCCCTGTCCTTAATTATTATGGGCATCTTAATTAAAGATATAATTATTTGGGCACATTTAATTCAATGGAGGAAATATGAGGACACTCAAATGGTCATAAATTTCGTGTTATCAGTTATGAAGCTGTTATTTTGCTCTCAATCTTTCTGACTTCTCTGTTTATCCCTTATTTAGCTCTGACCATTCAGAAAGAGAGTTATAATAATGATCACTTCCAGACTCTACAGATTCGATGCAATGGTCACAACCCTTGAGACTTCACCAAAAGGGCTGGAACTTTGTCTACAATATAACACAGGTAGTGGAGTTTCTAGACTGTCAGGATGGGTGTCTTTAGGCTTTAATGAATCATTAAGTACCGGTAACAAAGGATTTTGATCTTAGTGGATCATATCAGCTTACTACTATGACTTGCACACAGACAAATGGCTCTTTTCATATTCATAATTAATAGGCACTAGCTCTACAAGCACAGGTGCATGGGCCTCATTAAGCCAGCACTGTGCAAGTCCCTGCAGCTGACCCTGATCTGACCCGTGACAGCAGAGCAAGGATTAGGTTATGGCAATGGTTCCAAATTTGGCTGTTAATTCTCACCTTCAGAATCACCTGGGAAGCTTTTAAAACTCCCGATCTCCAGGCCATAACTCAGACCATTTACATCTGAATCTCTGGGGGTAGGATTCAGACATTATTACTTTTTTTTTTCTTTTTTGTGGTACGCGGGCCTCTCACTGT
>NW_020183917.1:0-912 GCF_003031525.2 Neophocaena asiaeorientalis asiaeorientalis | reverse complement strand
TGGTTAGCAGTAATCTTTTGATGTTCGACTACATGTGTTTTTTGTTGTTCGTTTGTTGTTCATTTGTTTTCAGCAAAAACTCCTATATCCTGGCTCCTCCTTTACTTCTTTGCAATAGTCCCTCAGAGCTACCGGAGAGGCTGCCTCCCGGGCTGTGGTCTCAGTAAGGTCACAGAATATAACATAATTCTCACCTTTCAGGGTGTGCTCTATTTCAGTGGACAGTACTGAGTGATGGATGGACCGATGGTAAGGACCTGGGTCCTGCAGCTGTGGGAGCTGTCCAGACGGGTCTGAAATCGGCAAGCCAGGCCATCAGGAAGGGCCTGCAGAACGTTCAGGCCCAGGCTGAAGCTGTGGTCCACAGCGGAATTTCTTCCCATCGCTGCATCTTTAACTTAAACACACCCGCAAGGTTCCTTTTGCCTTATAAGGCAGCATATTTGCAGGTTTTCGGATTAGGATGGGAACACCTCTGGGAGGCCGACCACAGCCCCCGAGAGGCCGCCACCCTTCCCATTCATTCATTCATTCATTCTCTCATCCCTCCCCTGCAGGATCCACCTAAGGGCTAGGCCTGTGCTGAGGGCCGGGGGCACAATGAGAGGCAGTCTGCGGCCCCGCCCTCGCGGGAGGCCACTGTGGAGGCCGAGGCAGCCAGAGAAACAAATGACCGTGATGCACAGTGGAGGTCGGGGTTCAGAGGACTTTGGTGACGCGGTGCAGGGTAAGATCTGGGAAGAGAGGAAGGAAAGGCTGGCTTGTATGGAGGGAGGAGGGTGTCTGTGGGACAGGGGCTGTGCCAGGGCGTGAGGGATGCCACGGCTAGAAAGGAATGGTACCCTCTCTGCAGTCAGGTTTATTCCCACCCTTCGTGGCAGGAGGGGAAGGAATCAGGTTCTAGGAAAACCA
>NW_020183916.1:0-912 GCF_003031525.2 Neophocaena asiaeorientalis asiaeorientalis | reverse complement strand
ATTGAAAAAAATTCACATATAAGTGGACCTATGCAGTTCAAATCCATTTTGTTCAAGGGTCAACTAAACATTTAAGTGCTTTCTGTATAATAAAGTGTCAGATTTTAGTGGACTCTTTATTTCAACAGTATTATATTAATGGTAATAGCTAAAACTTATTGCAGTTTGTCTATGTGACAGGCTCTGTGCTCATTGTTTCACATGTATATTGCGCTTCATCTTTAGACAAGCCTTACAAATAGTTTCTGTGCTGGCCTAGCGGAGGCTGAATTGCCGAGTAACTAAGAGCTTGAACTCTGGAGCCAAACTACATGGCTCTGCTCCACCAGTAAATTGTGATGATCTTGGGCAATTCATCTCACCTCTCTGGAATTTATTTCCTCATCTCTGAAAGGGGAAAAGTAATTGAAGTTAACTCATAAGATTGATTGTTTTGAATGTTTAAACAATGCCTGGCAAAGAGTATCCTTCACTGAATGTAAGCCACAAATGTCACTGTAGGGATGAAAAAACTGAAGTTTAGAGGAAAAGAGTTGCCCAAAGAGATGTAGCTAGCTACTGTAATTAATCCATATTTGAGACATTCTTTGCAATAAATACTCTCTCCAACCTTCCAGGTTTTGATATTTGGATGCTGACCTTTTTATCCTCTCCAAAAAGGTCTGGTGTCCCTGTGGTTTTTTTTTTCAGCAGTTCATTTTCTGTCTGTAGTGAGACTATTAGCTTCTCCTCCAGACCTTGGAACTCCTTGCCCCACAGACTATGAGCAACCACAAGAACAATCACAGCATTAATTGTGAGATTCCTGAGGGCAAGGTAGTGTTAAGTGACTTATATACTTTTATTTCATTTAATCATAAAAATAACACTGTAGGTTAAATATTAGTATCATATCCATTTTAAAGATGTAGA
>NW_020183915.1:0-909 GCF_003031525.2 Neophocaena asiaeorientalis asiaeorientalis | reverse complement strand
TTTTCCTGAGGATTAAATGAGACAAAATGGCTGAAAGCCTAGCATGGTGGAGGCACACGGTGGGTTCCATACAGATTGATGGTATTTCTTTCACCTTCTAAAATCTGATCTCCAAGTTCTAAGAAAGCCAGGGCATTTCCCACGTCTTTCTTCACCATCCTCCTTGGATGCTCACCGTGTTTTATATCCTTAGAAATCCCCCTAACCTGAAGGCAGAGAGGGCTGCCACACCGCATAGCTTTGGGGGCGCCATTTGTATTATTGAACATGCAAATGGCAACCCCTGGAGGTGAGCGCAATCTCTGTGGTTCTGTGTAGTGTTGCCCTTGGCAGGGAGGCAGGGATGGAAAATCCTGCATCCTTGAGTTCTCAGATGGAGAGCTCTACTGAGTTTGTTTTGCTTCTGCTGAAGTTCCATTCCCTTCTCTTGGCAGCGATACCTGTTATCTTGTCTGGCTCGCTGTGTATTTTGAACTTTACTCCCAGAACTGAGATTTCAACTTGATTCCCATAATTTAGACTTCAGCTTTCGGAACAACTTCTCCCTTCACCGATGTGTCCTGCTTTGATTTCCAAGCACGTAACAGTCTAGAGACACACGTTTTGGGTCTATTTCAATTGCGCATTCATAGGACTTGTAAATATAAAGGACGCCCGTAAACTGAGAGATGCTGCGTATTGGCCTCAGAAACAATACATTTTATATCAGAACCTGAAGAATAAGCCCTAAATCAAGCACCTGGGTTTGCACCCTCCAGGTCCTCAAATCCAAAGTGAGATTCTGCATGTGCTTCAAGGGGTATCTGGGGGAATCACAGAGTACGGAACACAGAGACCAGTTTTTTTTTGTGTGTGTGTGTGGTAGGCAGGCCTTTCACTGTTGTGACCTCTCCCGTTGCAGAGCACAGG
>NW_020183914.1:0-911 GCF_003031525.2 Neophocaena asiaeorientalis asiaeorientalis | reverse complement strand
CCGCCCGCCCGCCCGCCCGCCCGTCGCCTTCCCGCCGCCGGCCCTGGGCCGGTTCCCCGCCGGTCGGTCGGGGGTCCTCCGCTCCGTGCCCTGCGCCCCCTCGGCGGGCGCCTCCGGCCTGTGCCCCCGAGCCCGGGACCTCGCCTCCCTCCGTCGTCCGTCCGGCTCTCTCTCGCTCTCTCTCTTTCCCGCCCTCCCCCGGTGTGCCCCCAGCCCCGCTCGCCTCCCCGCTTCCCGTCGAAGCCCCCCATTACGCCCTCGGTGGCGAGAAGGGGGGCCCCGGGACGCGGGCGCGGGCCGGGCTAGGGCCACGGGGGCCCGGGGGGGTTGGGGTTCAGGAGCAGAGAGGGCCGCGTCCGGGCGCGAGCGTGGGGAAGGTCTCCGCCCGGTTTCGGGGACACGGGTGGGGGGGCGTCGTCGGGCGGTGGCCGTGGTGTCTCGTGTGGCGGTGGGCCCGGCCCCCGGCCGGGGCCCCGCGTCACGGGCCGGTAGCGCCGAGGCCCGCGTGCTTGCGGGCGGCCGCGGGCGGAGAGCCGTGTTGGTCGGTGTCGGGGCGGCGGGGGGCGTGGGGGCGCCCCGCCCGCGCCCAGCCCCACCCCCACGCCTCGCCCGCCTCTCCCCTCTCCAGGTACCTAGCGCGTCCCGGCGCGGAGGTTTAAAGACCCATGGGGGGTCGCCCGTCCGCCTTGGGGTCGGGGCGGTCGGGCCCGCGGGGAGTCGGGAGGCACACCTCCCTTCTCCCCCAGGCTCCGCTTCACCCCCCCCCACCACCGGCAGCCCACCACACGGGGCCGGGGCGCCGCGCCGCCGCTGGTCCACCCCGCCGCGGCCGTCGGGAGGGGGCTACCCGGCGGCCGTGGTGCGGGCCGGGGCCGTGTGCCGCGCGCCCCGCGTCCCCTGTGTGTGTGTGT
>NW_020183913.1:0-910 GCF_003031525.2 Neophocaena asiaeorientalis asiaeorientalis | reverse complement strand
GGGGTCGTCTGTGCCGGTCGACCAGCAGTCTCTGGTGCCCCTTGGCCCGCGGAGACTTCATGTCCTGTTACGCGCGACCAGGAGAGGATGTCCGTGACCAGCGTCGTACACCATGTGTCACGATCCGTCGGTGCCTCCTCGCCGGCTTGGCGGCCCGTGTCCATCCTGGTGCAGTCCTGGCGGTGGGGCTGCTCAACGGGGTCCACTTCAGTTTCTCCGGGTTCCACTCGAGGCGGTCACGGGGGCGGATCTTGCCCTGAGGCAGGGGCACAGGATGCCTGTCAACAGACAGGAGCCACCCGGCAGATTGAACCGACATCTATGCGGGGAGCTCTCGTCCCCACCTTGGTGGCCTCGTCAGCGTGGCGCTTGCCTTTCGAAACTGTTCAGGTCCCCTCACCGCGGACTTTCGAGGGCAAGCGTGTACGGCGCTCCTGGAAGGGCGGCAGTTCCTCCTAGGCTTCGGTGGTCGTAAGTCGTTGTCGTTTCTCTTTGGGAAACAGGGCCCGCCCGGGACATCCGTGATGGTCGGGAGGAGACACGAGCCTGGCCGAGGCCCTGGGTGGGCGCGGTTGTCGGTAGCTTCTCTGAAGAAGCTCTGCAGACAGTGAACGGCCTACAGACGTGCGGGCGCAGGGGAGGACACCCCAGGGCGAGAAAGGGGACCGATGGTGGCCTGAGTCGAGGGGGGCTGTCAGGGGCGTGGCGTTGCGCCTTCGCCCGTGTGCAATCTGGATACTTCCTGTTGAGGTTCACACCAGTTGCAAGTCACTTGGCCTCTGCAGCGGCAAGGTCGACCAGAAGGCCAGATTTCGGTATTGGGTCAGGAAGAATATTTAATGAATTGAAATTCTTTTTGTCATGAGATGCACTACAATGTGAACATTAGTGAAATAAGAAATCCTAAGAT
>NW_020183912.1:0-902 GCF_003031525.2 Neophocaena asiaeorientalis asiaeorientalis | reverse complement strand
CTATCTATCTATCTATCTATCTATCTATCTAATCTGTTTCTGACCTTTCTACTCAGTTCCATTGGTGTATTTACTCATTCCTGCAGCAATAAGACTATATTTTAATGGTTATAGCTTTGTAAGAAATCTTATCTACCATTCCCTACCCCCTAGATTGTCTTGGCTATTCTTGGTCTTATTTGAATTTGATTAGGTTTGATTGGAAGTACATAAAATTTATAGTTAATTTGAGGGAGAATGTCTATCTTTAGGATATTGGGCCTTCCCAGTCATGAACATATATCATCATTTGTATCAGTCTTTTAAATGTCTTTTATAAACATATAATTTTCTCTGTAAAACACTTGCATATACTTTGGTTAGATTTATCCTTTGGTACCTTGTATTTTTTGTGCTATTATATATTATGCATCATTTAAAAATGACATTTTCAAATTGTTTGTATAAACTCACAAGTGACTTTTCTGTATCTCTTGCCAAAGTTGCCAAACTCTTTTATTTGTTCTTAATGTATGTCTTTAGAAACTCTTTGATTTCCCACATATTTATATACACCATAAATAATAACTTTTTTGTTTTTCCTTTTCAATCTTATGTATGTCTGTCATCCACCCACCCACCCATATCTATCTATCAGTCCCTCCTTCTGTCCATCCATCTTATTACCTATACTTGCTAGAGTCTCTGGCACCATACTGAAAGGAAGGGAGACAGTGAACATTCTTTGTTTTCTTTTATTGAAGTTATAACATTGTGTTAGTTTCAGGTGTACAGCAAAGCCATTCAGTTATATAAATATGTATATATAGCCAGATTATTATCCATTATAGTTTATTGTAAGATATTGAATATTATTCCCTATGTTATATAATAAATCCATGTTGCTTATCTATTTTATGTAT
>NW_020183911.1:0-910 GCF_003031525.2 Neophocaena asiaeorientalis asiaeorientalis | reverse complement strand
GCCGCACGCTCCCCTCCTGAGGAAGCCAGCCCTGGCTGGGAAGGGAAACATGGCAACCGTTTGTTACAGATGGAATGACATCTGCCTCTTTTCAAGGGTGTGGCCTGGAGATTGACACTGCTCCCCTTAGCCCTGTAAACTCTGAGGCCTGCACCCACTGGGTGTTTACTCATCTACTTTTCTTCCCAGGGAAATGTCACTTGGCAAGTTATGGTGTGCTGGACTGAGAGCCTGGGGCTTGTTGGGCAAAGTCTCAGACAACTGAAAGGAACGCAGGGCCTTGAGAGCCTGGGAGGTGGGTGAGTTCTCTGCTGACCTGTGCTGAGTAGCTGAACTAGGAGAAGGCAACCAGGCAGATGGGGGAGCCAATGGTTAGCTGATGGCGCAGCACCAGGAACATCACCAGATAGAACCTGGAGTCAGCCTCGTTTGGGGCTACAGAGGTCCTTGTGGGAACTCTGCATTCTGGGGATTACAGGGCATACACAACATCTCTTGGAAGACAATCCCTATTCTCTAGAGATCTTAAGAGGGGGACAATATGACAAGCTCCTGCCTGAGGGCTGTCCCAGGAACTGGCCTCCCTGAAGACAAAACCAGAGGAGGTACGTCAGCAGGGTCCAGGGGTCTGCCCTTGAAAGGGTCTAGCTGTAAAGAGAATATGAAAATGATGACTGATCTATGCACTTAATTAATTATCTATCCTTGTCTTGTGGTTGAGTGAAAACCCATGTAGTTTTAAATCCTGCACTAGTCAAATCCTGAATTCCAGGACCTTTGTGAGCCTAGCCCAGAGCAGAACTGCAGGACTCCTGTCTCCTGAGACGTCTGATCCCACCCTCTCCTCTGGGAACCCCCAACCAGTGTCCAGACTCCACTGTGTCTGGCTACGTCCCAGCCATTATGCTCC
>NW_020183910.1:0-907 GCF_003031525.2 Neophocaena asiaeorientalis asiaeorientalis | reverse complement strand
TGAATTCTACCCATTGCAAATGTCGTTGTCTCTGTAAAGGCCCTTCTGCTGTCCCCACAGATAGGCCTTCAGCCTCCTTTGAAGCCCCTCTGTGCCTGGATCTCCCACATGAAGGTCTTTCATCCTTACAACCCCTCCATTCCGTGTATTCTCCATCCTAACACCTGCGTGGGGGTCCTGGCGTGTCGGAGTTGAAAGCTCCCTTGGAGACCATCTGCAGCAGTGGCTCTGAAAGTGTCCTGGGAGAGCAAAAAATGCAAAAATACCTTTGCCCCATTTCTGAAGCAACATCAAGACACATGTGCCCGTACGTGTTGAGGGGCAGGGGAGGAAAACTCCAGGTAATTCAGGCACCGGCAGATAAGAATCTAGTACGGTCTCTTTCTATTACAGATGGGGAACAAACGAGCCTCAGAAAGCAGAAACCGACTTTGCCAAGGTCATACCGAGACTTCGTTGCACAGATGAACAGTGGATGCCAAGGCATCTGGTCATCTGACCACCACGTGCGGCCACCTCTGGGAACACACTGTCAGTAAGGACCTGCTCCATCAATTCCTTCATCTGGCCAGCTGCTTCCTGCCACCCAAAAAGGACTTAAAGCAGTTGAAATCACTAAGACACTGTTGTCACTCTCCTATTTTCTTTGTCCTCGCAGACTGATACTTTTTTATTCCTTGGTTGTCATTTTAGTGGGGTCTCAAAGAGGAAGGAGATTAAAGGGATGTGGCCAGTTGGTCAAATGTCACCTTAGATCCTTTAGACTCACTTGGGACACAGAGAGGGGCCAGGTCGCCACCCAGGAAATACTTTGCTCTCCCCTCCTCCCGGGGATGCTGCCTGGCCCACTCGAGACCAGGACAGGGCTCCCCCTCCAGCTGCTCACTTCCCATGCTCCCCCTCACTG